>NC_092225.1:2416255-2598082 GCF_036320965.1 Panulirus ornatus
GTAGGGGGGGGGGTCACGTGACCTGGCAGGGTGCGGGGACGTAAACAAACCATCGGGCCGGGAACCTGTCCTCGGCTCCTGCCGTAATTAGCCGCAGAGTGAGACCGTCGACACCATCTAAAGCGCAAACTTAATGGATTTTAAATTACCTTGGGACATAATGATGGTTCCTGAAAGGGTTTAAGGTAATTTACAAATCAATGAATCACCAGCATATGTAATTAAGCCTTGGTTTAAAGCCAAACTTTTGGACGTGGTTGTCTAAACCTCTTGTTTGCGCAACAGATGATCACTCGGAACCAATCTTGGGCCAGATCACAACTTGGACCACAGCCATAGTACTGGCCATTGTCTTCCACGGGTCTGCCACTATCTCTGTGTACATTGTAGAGCTGTAACTTACACGATAGAATCTATCTGATATGAACCAAAGGTTTTTCGGAGACATTTTCTTCGAACTCATCTGAGTTCAGCTCCTGTTGGTTTCAGTTTTGATCCCTCGACTCGAAATGTGAGGAGATATACGTCCTGTGTCACTGGTCCTCGTAGAACTCTGACAGTGCTGCGTTGTTTTTCCCTGATGATTACCTTTGTTCATTAGATTTGCTCAGCCAAAGTGGATCTGAGTAAAACCCAATTATTACTTTAGATTTTCTGGTCAGGTTGGAATATGAGAACAAATCATGCAATCATACGTTCCGAACTCACTTTCTGATCAATTACTTTTTGAACTGAAGTTCCTGTTGGAGTAGCTCCCATGCTGGGAAAACTTCATTTTGTTTTCTCATGTCTGAGAAAAAAGCATACAGGTTAGCAGGCGCTGGCAAATAAATGAGCCTTCCGGGACAGTTGTGTTGAAATCAAAGCTAATGATATTATTAATGTCCTTGAAAATTTTCTCCGAATCACACATCAGTACGGGTAAAATTGCACACATCACAAACTTTGTATCTCAGATAACGTAGTTGTCTCAGCTGGGGTAAGCTTTGAGATTCCGTAACTAACACAAGTTAACGTTTGAAGGTAGAGCCACATCATGCATCAGGAAGGTTGTGTACGTCTTACAAACTCTCTGAACTGTGTGTTGTTGTTGTTAGATCCGCCAGGGCTTTACCTGCCACGTGCCTCTCTCCTGCTGACTCCCTGCCTGTTGCTTTTCGTAACACCTGCCTGGCATGACACGCGCTTGGGGTGTCGCTTCCTCCGTCGTCGTCGTTGTCGTCGGCGTCGTCGTCGTCGTCGTCGTTGTCGTAGTTGTCGCCGTCGTCGTCGTTGTCGCCGTCGTCGTCGTTGTCGCCGTCGTTGTCTTCGTCGTCGTCGTCGTCGTTGTCGTCGTCGTCGTCGTCTTTGTCGTCGTCTTTGTCGTCGTCGTCGTCCATTCGTCGTCGTTGTCTTCGTCGTCGTTGTCGTCGTCGTTGTCGTCCATTCGTCGTCGTTGTCTTCGTCGTCGTCGTCGTCTTTCTCGTCGTCGTCGTCCATTCGTCGTCGTTGTCTTCGTCGTCGTCGTCGTCGTTGTCGTCGTTGTCGTCGTCGTTGTCGTCCATTCGTCGCCGGAAGGAGACGCACCTCAACCTGGGGCATAATCTGGTTCATGACTTGAAAAGTTTAATTCATACAGTTATGAAGTTTTACACAACTGTGTCCTGCTATTTGTAGGACTGAATGCAATAAGATCCATAACTCTGTTTTCGAACCTACTATAGCTGCTTTCTCATAAGAAGTTTTAACCTGGAAACTTCACCCGCCTCACAACGTACTGGAAAACAATATGTTCTCCGACTATTATTTCATGGCATGAGATCCATAATTCCATTACGAAGGTGCCTGAGTTACACCTCTAGTAAAAAGGTTTGACCTGGAACTTAACTTTGCTCTTAGCTTACGATGTTTTGAAAACAATATTGGCACCAGGTCTTATGTCAGTACCGGGAAGTATCCTGCACTGCAGGCGACACAGATGTTCCAGGATAAACCATCATTCCTTTGCTCACTGTTGCTTCCAGTAACTGTTTTGCTGTATATTCTTCCATCAGGATGAGTGTTCGTTTCTTACATCCCAAGGTTGGAAGGCCATCCGAGTCACGCCTCTCTACGTACATACGGGTTGATATCCAGTTTCCCATCCTTATGTAAGATAGTGTTGCATTTTGTTCACGCTTGGTGAGGGCCCTTATCTCACTCGTCCCTAAGTTTAGCTTGAGATTACTCGTTAAATTAACTTTAGACCAAGTTCCAAGATGGAGACGAATCAAGCATTGCAACACACACACACACACACACACACACACACACACACACACACACACACTAGGGGCCTTCGTGATACAGTCGTTAGCGTCAATGACCATGAGCCACACGGGCCAGCCCGGGGATGGACCCCTATGAGTTCGAACCCTTGGCGTGGCAGTCTTCCCGAAGCTAGTCGATAAATGGGTAACATGGCTTAGGCTGGTATGTGTGTGTGTGTGTGTGTGTGTGTGTGTATGTTTGCGAATACATATTTAAGACTAAGGAAAAGAAACATAAACATAAACATAAACATAAACACGAGTGTAAAACACTCTGTCCGTAACACACAAATAGTAATCGCAAATAGTTATCACACACAAAAGATGATTGATGTATATGGTCAAAATATGGAAATACGTAGGTCGATTTGAAGTTACGGAGCCACGACGTACTTAACATGACGAGAAGAAACAAAACAAGATGTTCAGTAGGTTCTTCATTAGAAGAGACAACAAGGCAAGAGACAGAGAGAATCAAAGAAACGGGTTCTTTCGTAATCTTTGCCTCATCTAATGAGGCAAAAGAGGACAGAACAGCCCCGCAAATACCGCAAAGAGGTCAGGAAGGTTAAGTGATGGAAATGTCAGACATAAAGTAGCTATGTACAAATGCAGATGCAGCAGAAGTAAATGGTAATGGGCTTGAATTCAAGGATGGAAATTAGGGAAAATTCACCTCATATTGTTGGAGTTGTGAAGGCAAACATCTTTTAAAGAGATAAGATCTCTCCTGTTCTCTCCGGTAAGGACAACAAGAAGGGAAAGAGATGAAGGAGAGGGATTGACTCTCTTCATAACGAACACCCTTGAGCGTCACGAAATACTGGAGGATGGCCAGTTCAAACTACATACAAGGAAGAGCAGCTACAGGAAAGGAGTGCTAAATGGTGATGCTGATGTATAATCCTACAAGTTTAAATGAACCGAGGAAGAATATGCAGTGTTAACAGTGAAGGAACAATCAGAATGGTATATGTTGCAGTAAAACTCCCACTTCTTAAGAATGTTAAAGGACTAATGATGGGATAATGTGATTATAAAGAGATGGACTGTGGTACTTTGGGTTCTCATGGAGACAGGGATTCCTGGAGACATAAGAGTACAAAAGAAACCTCCCTATACCAGGAAGTCACTGAGCAGACTAGGATGAGAAGGACTGATACACCATCATTACTAGACCATGTATCTATACATACTAGAATGGATATCAAGGTTATCATGTACGATAAACAACTGGAAAAAAGTGATATTATAATGCCTGGCTTTAATTAAGAGGCAGATGTGGTCGTGAAAAGGGCAGCGATGAAACCGGGCTGAAAGAGGAGATATTTTCGTGAAAATCACAGAAATCAAGAATTTCAGTGACAGGAAAAGTTGGGAACTGGTATTCAGTAGCCAGTAACCAGAGCATTGTCGTGGAAGGGTCCGCGAAATTTATGAGGAAGGAGTAAGGACATTGGTACTTATTGCCTCAAATACCGAAGAAAAGGTAAAAAAAGAGAGGAGGTATGGTTTGATAAACGATGTCAAAGCGAAGGAGCTTAGCGATGTGCTGTGGAAAAAAATCAGACGATACTTCAAGTAGCCATCATTTGAAAGGTATAAGAAAGCAAAAAAATGAGGATACCTGGATGAGAAAGAAGGAAACAGAAATTTTAAAGAAGAAAAGTATCGTGGACAAGACTGGGACAATCCGAAACGTTTGCATAAACTCATGGGAATAGATTTTTCAGTTAAAGAGCAGCAATCAAAGCTAAGGGACTCTTAAGGAAGAATTGTAGAGATTGATATGAAGAGCTGGCTGCTTGTGTGCCCCCCCACCGATAGCTAGACCACACAGTACTAGGTAAGCTGCTGCGTCTCAAGATTACTGTGTAATTGCTGACATCTCGACGGTGGGCCATTATAATAACTGTCTCTTTCTCTACACCTCGAAGGTTTGGAACTCTCTACCCTCTCATGTCTTTCCCAGTAACTATGACCCGGCACTCTTTAAAAAGAAGGCTTTTCACTTCGTCCAAAATTTGTAAACAATACTCTTTGTCTCATCTTTTCCCCTTTCATTAACCTTTCCTTATTTCAATTAAGGCCTGGCCTTAATGTGAACTTTAGTCCGTGAGTGGAACTCCCCTGGGTAAAAAGTGATAAAAATAGCGAGAAAATGAATGGCAGGCTCAAAAGTATTTATACAGTGGGAGATACTGCAGCTCCTACATCAGTGAAATGGAACGGGGAAGAGGATTTAGAAAGTATTGTTATAGCTAGGAAAGACATAAACAGAATACTTAATGGCTTTGAACCATACACGATCATGATACTGATGAAATTCCCCTGCATTTACTGAAGATGTTTGCAAATTCACGGGACATTCCATCTGAAATGTAAGGTACTGGAAAAGATATTCAGAAAGGATGTAGGTGACTATTTACAAAGGAGAAGGTACCTAAGTGAGAGACGGAATGGTTTTAGGGAAAGGAGACAATGTGTCACGAACCTCTTAGATTTCTGTACGAGTGAATATCGGTTTAGACCAAAGAGAAGGCTGGCTGGATGATCTTCATCTGGACTGTCAGAAAGTACTCGACGCTGAACCACACAGGAGGATGGTAAAGAATCTAGATCTTCAGGCAGGGATAAGAGGAAAACTATTGTGATGGGTATTCAGGCATGAGTAATAGGGAATGTGCTATGACTGTAATGAGATTATTTTATGGAATGGAACAAAGGACCTACGTCAGAGGAGCATTTCCGAAATGGATTGAAATCACCAGAAGCATACTGCAGGGTTCAGTCTTGGAACCATTTCTCTTACTGATCTCTGTCAATGATCTGACGAAAGGATTAGACTTCTACCTGAATATGCTTTTGGATTTTGTCAAGGTCATGAGGAAAATGAAAGCAGGTGGATCACTTTACAAGAAAACCAAGATAAACACCAAGTTCAACTCAAGTATTTTCAAAGTACTGAGGATGGGATACAGTGAGATAAGTCGTCGGTATGAATATTATCTACCAGCGAATAAGCCACAGGAATCTTGTGAGTAAAAGAGATTTCGGAGTAGAGATCACCCCCAACCTAATGCCAGAGTCCCACGCAGAACAGTAAAGGAGATGAAATGTGTGCTGGCAAGTATTAGGACAGTATTCAAGTATATGGATAAGGAAATATTCAACACCCTGTTCATATCCCAAGTTAAGTCTAAACTAGAATATGATTATCAACTTTGGTCATCAAGAAAGTCCAAAAAACTAATAGAGAATGTATGCAGAAGGGCAATAAATATAGTTCCAGAAATGAGAGAGCTAAATTAGGGGGAATGGTTTGAGATTCACGTCTGTCCTTCACGGAAGAGAGACATCCTAACTGATAGGCGTGCAAAAGAGAGACGTTTGGACGTGAATGACTGAGTAGGCAGCGAGTGGGATGTCTAATCATTAGCTGGTAAGGGCGAAGATTTGTTGAGATTTTCGGATAAAAAAGGAACTAATGGGGGTGAGAAGAGGGTAGTGAAAGTAAATGATCTTGGAAAAGAGACGTGTGTGAAGCAATACCAGGGGATATTGAACATAGAATGGCAAAGGGTGGGAGTAAACCAAGCTAATGGAGCGGGTGAGGAATGGGAAATATCTAGGGAAGCAGCGCTGGCTTGTGCGAGGGAACATGTGTGGCATGCGGGAGGTGGGAGGTGGGCAGGTGATAAAGGGTGGTGAGTGATGGAATGATGAAGTAAAGGTAGTGGTGGGAGAGAAAATAGAAGGTGAGCAGTACTGACAGGGATGGAGTGCGAGTGATTAAATGTACAAGAGAAAGTAGATGGAGGTCAAGAGCGAGGCGCAGGGGCTGAAAAAGAGGGCAAATGAAAGTTGGAGTGAGTGAGTACCAGCAAACTTCAGGGAGAATAAGGAAATGTTTTGAAAGAAGGTTGATAGTGTGAGAAAAACAAGAAAACAAATGGGAACTCGATGAAGGTAGCAAATGGGGAAGTGGTAACAGACAGTGAGAAGTGAAACAGATGGAGTAAGTACTTTAAAGGACTGTTGAACGTGTTTGATGTTAGAATGGCAGATGTAGGATGTTTTGGTCGGAGTGGTATGCGAAGTGAGAGTCATGGAGGGTGGTTTAGTGATGAGGAGATAGTGAAAACCTAACAGGATGAATTACGGCAAAGGTGGCTAGAGTGGATGATATTTCAGTTGAATTTATTGAGAAAAGTGTGACTGTTTTTGATTGGTTAGTTAGGATTTTTAATGTATATATAGGTCATGGAGAGATGCCTGAAGATTGGCAGAATGCATGTATAATTCCACTGTATGAATGTGTGAGGGAGAAAGATGAGCGTTCGAGATACAGAGGTATAAGTAGGTTGAGTGTTCGTGTTAAGTTGTATGGAAGAGTGGTGATTGAGAGGACGGAAGCATCAGACTGAGGAGGGACAGTAACACCAACCACTAATCCACACACACACACACACACACACACTGAAGGTATGGAAAAAATATGAAATAAAGAAACGGAGGCACAACTGAGGGCAGATACTTGATACATAACAAAATGATATTGATATCGTTCCTGAATAGTCATGAAAGGACGATGTAACTCGTTTGGCATAAGCTACGCCATGACCCTGATAGCCAATTTAGCTGACGGACTTTGAACATGGAAAGAATAAATGATTCTGTTGGATCGAGTTCATCCAGCCCACACACAGGAAATTTGAAGTTTTTATGAATTTCGTTCATCCAGCTCACACTGGGGAAATAAGTTCACTAGCAAAGGTTAAATTAACGCATCGTGTTTATTCAGTTCACGTTCAGGATACATGAGGTTCAGTGGCAAATCTTGGGGAATCTTCCTCACTCTGTTGGTGCGTCCCCATCGTGGATACTGTGTCAGTTTTGGACACCCTTCATGTAAAAAATGATACCTGGACTGAGAAACAAATTCTAAGAAAGACAACTAAACGACATGAAACTATTTAACTTTGGAAAGAGAAGGTTCAGAGAAAATCTAACCCAGGTATTTAGAATTATCAAAGCTCATGGCAATCTCGACCTAACAAAGATTCTCAAGTTTTGATTCGTCTGATTTCTCGCGTAGTAAGGGATAAAATCTCGTGGGCCAACAGTTGATCTTGCATTAGGCGAAGTACTATCTCTTCAATAGCATTGTTAATGCATGAAATGATAAACCAGCTAGAGTGACGGACAGCAGTACTGTACCTTTAAGAATAGATTTGACAAATATTTCGCTTCAAGTACATTATTTACGCCTCTTTAGTCAAATGAACAGTTTGCAATTTTTTTTTTCATGTGTATAATTCCCCACTCTTATCACACTAATTTGTGATTATATGATACCTTCCACTATCACAAACATCGCCGAAAGGACCCACTGGTCTGTTTCTGTTTGAAATCCTTTGTGTTTCTTTGTGTTTGTTAATGGAGTTCATCATCCAGCTCGCGCACAGGAAGTATAAGTTTGGATTGAGGAAGTTCACCCATCTCACGCACATGACGTATGAAGTTTTCATGATTCGAGTTAATCATCCAGTTCATGCACGGGAAATATTATGTTCTGATAGATAGTTACTCATCCAGCTCACGCACAGGAAAATTAATGTTGAATTATACTTTTCGATATAAGACAGGATATAAGATATTTTTCTTATTCCATTTTCCTTGCAGTCAATCAGTGTCCACTGGGAATACGGAGAAAATGAATTATAGATCATCAGTGTTCTGTCATAACAAAGATACAATTTTCTAGATAATCCTCTGCGTCAAGTTCTATTTCGTTACCTTCTGTTGAATGAGTAACCCCACGCTACACCACATTATGTAAATGGTTCTGGTAAAACAGAGGACTTTGTTTACAGCTTGTGCAAGCTATTATGCGTCGCCTGTGAAGGTTGTGAGTCGTTGGACTGCCAACCTGTGTAACACACAACTCATGACGGTCAACAGGAGGTTATGCTATTCTTTTTCATGTTTCCTGAGACGACACGGGCGACTCTCTCTCTCTCTCTCTCTCTCTCTCTCTCTCTCTCTCTCTCCCTGTGTATATATATATATATATATATATATATATATTATCCCTGGGGTTAGGGGAGAAAGAATACTTCCCACGTATTCCCTGCGTGTCGTAGAAGGCAACTAAAAGGGAAGAGAGCGGGGGGCTGGAAATCCTCCCCTCTCATTTTTTTTTAATTTTCCAAAAGAAGGAACAGAGAAGGGGGCCAGGTGAGGATATTCCCTCAAAGGCCCAGCCCTCAGTTCTTAACGCTACCTCGCTAATGCGGGTGAATAGTATGAAAGAAAGAAAAGATATATATATATATATATATATATATATATATATATATATATATATATATATATATATATATATATATATATATATATATATATATATATATATATATATATATATATATATATATATATATATATATATATATATATATATATATATATATATATATATATATATATATATATATATATATATATATATATATATATATATATATATATATATATATATATATATATATATATATATATATATATATATATATATATATATATATATATATATATATATATATATATATATATATATATATATATATATATATATATATATATATATATATATATATATATATATATATATATATATATATATATATATATATATATATATATATATATATATATATATATATATATATATATATATATATATATATATATATATATATATATATATATATATATATATATATATATATATATATATATATATATATATATATATATATATATATATATATATATATATATATATATATATATATATATATATATATATATATATATATATATATATATATATATATATATATATATATATATATATATATATATATATGGATGTGCTGGAAATGAGATGTTTGAAGACAACGTGTGGTGTGAGGTGGTTTGATCGAGTGAGTAACGTAAGGGTAAGAGAGATGTGTGGAAATAAAAAGAGCGTGGTTGAGAGAGCAGAAGAGGGTGTTTTGAAGTGGTTTGGGCACATGGAGAGAATGAGTGAGGAAAGATTGACCAAGAGGATATATGTGTCGGAGGTGGAGGGAACGAGGAGAAGAGGGAGACCAAATTTGAGGTGGAAAGATGGAGTGAAAAAGATTTTGTGTGATCGGGGCCTGAACATGCAGGAGGGTGAAAGGAGGGCAAGGAATAGAGTGAATTGGATCGATGTGGTATACCGGGGTTGACGTGCTGTCAGTGGATTGAATCAAGGCATGTGAAGCGTCTGGGGTAAACCATGGAAAGCTGTGTAGGTATGTATATTTGCGTGTGTGGACGTATGTATATACATGTGTATGGGGGGGGGGGGTTGGACCATTTCTTTCGTCTGTTTCCTTGCGCTACCTCGCAAACGCGGGAGACAGCGACAAAGTATAATAAAAATATAAAATAATATATATATATATATATATATATATATATATATATATATATATATTTTTTTTTTTTTTTTTTTTCAAACTATTCGTCATTTCCCGCGTTAGCGAGGTAGCGTTAAGAACAGAGAACTGGGTCAATGAGGGAATATCCTCACCTGGCCCCCTTCTCTGTTCCTTCTTTTGGAAAATTAAAAAAAATTGAGAGGGGAGGATTTCCAGCCCCCCGCTCCCTCCCCTTTTAGTCGCCTTCTACGACACGCAGGGAATACGTGGGAAGTATTCTTTCTCCCCTATCCCCAGGGATATATATATATATATATATATATATATATATATATATATATATATATATATATATATATATATATATATATATATATATATATTTATATATATATATATATATATATATATATATATATATATATATATATATATATACATATATATATATATATATATATATATATATATTAGTGGTTTTGATGCACGAGACCGGGTTATAGTGATGGGTGATTTGAATGCAAAGGTGAGTAATGTGGCAGTTGAGGGAATAATTGGTATACATGGGGTGTTCAGTGTTGTAAATGGAAATGGTGAAGAGCTTGTAGATTTATGTCCTGAAAAAGGACTGATGATTGGGAATACCTGGTTTAAAAAGCGAGATATACATAAGTATACTTATGTAAGTAGGAGAGATGGCCAGAGAGCGTTATTGGATTACGTGTTAATTGACAGGCGCGCGAAAGAGAGACTTTTGGATGTTAATGTGCTGAGAGGTGCAACTGGAGGGATGTCTGATCATTATCTTTTGTAGGCTAAGGTGAAGATTTGTATGGGTTTTCAGAAAAGTAGAGTGAATGTTGGGGTGAAGAGGGTGGTGAGGGTAAGTGAGCTTGGGAAGGAGACTTGTGTGAGCAAGTACCAGGAGAGACTGAGTGCAGAATGGAAAAAGGTGAGAACAATGGAAGTAAGGGGAGTGGGGGAGGAAAGGGATGTATTTAGGGAATCAGTGATGGATTGCGCAAAAGATGCTTGTGGCATGAGAAGAGTGGGAGGTGGGTTGATTAGAAAGGGTAGTGAGTGGTGGGATGAAGTAAGAGTATTAGTGAAAGAGAAGAGAGAGGCATTTGGACGATTTTTGCAGGGAAATAATGCAATTGAGTGGGAGATGTATAAAAGAAAGAGACAGGAGGTCAAGAGAAAGGTGCAAGAGGTGAAAAAAAGGGCAAATGAGAGTTAGGGTGAGAGAGTATCATTAAATTTTAGGGAGAATAAAAAGATGTTCTGGAAGGAGGTAAATAAAGTACGTAAGACAAGGGAGCAAATGGGAACTTCAGTGAAGGGCGCAAATGGGGAGGTGATAACAAGTAGTGGTGATGTGAGAAGCAGATTGAGTGAGTATTTTGAAGGTTTGTTGAATGTGTTTGATGATAGAGTGGCAGATATAGGGTGTTTTGGTCGAGGTGGTGTGCAAAGTGAGAGGGTTAGGGAAAATGATTTGGTAAACAGAGAAGAGGTAGCAAAAGCTTTGCGGAAGATGAAAGCCTGCAAGGCAGCAGGTTTGGATGGTATTGCAGTGGAATTCATTAAAAAAGGGGGTGACTGTATTGTTGATTGGTTGGTAAGATTATTTAATGTATGTATGACTCATGGTGAGGTGCCTGAGGATTGGCGGAATGCGTGCATAGTGCCATTGTACAAAGGCAAAGGGGATAAGAGTGAGTGCTCAAATTACAGAGGTATAAGTTTGTTGAGTATTCCTGGTAAATTATATGGGAGGGTATTGATTGAGAGGGTGAAGGCATCTACAGAGCATCAGATTGGGGAAGAGCAGTGTGGTTTCAGAAGTGGTAGAGGATGTGTAGATCAGGTGTTTGCTTTGAAGAATGTATGTGATAAATACTTAGAAAAGCAAATTGATTTGTATGTAGCATTTATGGATCTGGAGAAGGCATATGATAGAGTTGATAGAGATGCTCTGTGGAAGGTATTAAGAATATATGGTGTGGGAGGCAAGTTGTTAGAAGCAGTGAAAAGTTTTTATCGAGGATGTAAGGCATGTGTACGTGTAGGAAGAGAGGAAAGTGATTGGTTCTCAGTGAATGTAGGTTTGCGGCAGGGGTGTGTGATGTCTCCATGGTTGTTTAATTTGTTTATGGATGGGGTTGTTAGGGAGGTGAATGCAAGAGTTTTGGAAAGAGGGGCAAGTATGAAGTCTGTTGGGGATGAGAGAGCTTGGGAAGTGAGTCAGTTGTTGTTCGCTGATGATACAGCGCTGGTGGCTGATTCATGTGAGAAACTGCAGAAGCTGGTGACTGAGTTTGGTAAAGTGTGTGGAAGAAGAAAGTTAAGAGTAAATGTGAATAAGAGCAAGGTTATTAGGTACAGTAGGGTTGAGGGTCAAGTCAATGGGGAGGTGAGTCTGAATGGAGAAAAACTGGAGGAAGTGAATTGTTTTAGATATCTGGGAGTGGATCTTGCAGCGGATGGAACCATGGAAGCGGAAATGGATCATAGGGTGGGGGAGGGGGCGAAAATTCTGGGAGCCTTGAAGAATGTGTGGAAGTCGAGAACATTATCTCGGAAAGCAAAAATGGGTATGTTTGAAGGAATAGTGGTTCCAACAATGTTGTATGGTTGCGAGGCGTGGGCTATGGATAGAGTTGTGCGCAGGAGGATGGATGTGCTGGAAATGAGATGTTTGAGGACAATGTGTGGTGTGAGGTGGTTTGATCGAGTAAGTGACGTAAGGGTAAGAGAGATGTGTGGAAATAAAAAGAGCGTGGTTGAGAGAGCAGAAGAGAGTGTTTTGAAATGATTTGGGCACATGGAGAGAATGAGTGAGGAAAGATTGACCAAGAGGATATATGTGTTGGAGGTGGAGGGAACGAGGAGAAGAGGGAGACCAAATTGGAGGTGGAAGGATGGAGTGAAAAAGATTTTGTGTGATCGGGGCCTGAACATGCAGGAGGGTGAAAAGAGGGCAAGGAATAGAGTGAATTGGAGCGATGTGTTATACCGGGGTTGACGTGCTGTCAGTGGATTGAATCAAGGCATGTGAAGCGTCTTGGGTAAACCATGGAAAGTTGTGTAGGTATGTATATTTGCGTGTGTGGACGTATGTATATACATGTGTATGGGGGTGGGTTGGGCCATTTCTTTCGTCTGCTTCCTTGCGCTACCTCGCAAACGCGGGAGACAGCGACAAAGCAAAAGAAAAAAAAAAAAATATATATATATAT
Organism: Panulirus ornatus; assembly: GCF_036320965.1. Taxonomy (NCBI): domain Eukaryota; kingdom Metazoa; phylum Arthropoda; class Malacostraca; order Decapoda; family Palinuridae; genus Panulirus; species Panulirus ornatus. Next base: position 2,429,264 of record NC_092225.1, read on the forward strand.
ATATATATATATATATATATATATATATATATATATATATATATATATATATATATATATATATATTATATATATATATATGTATATGAGAAAAAAGGAGAGATAGGTAGTATGTTTGAGGAAAGGAAACTGGATGTTTTGGCTCTGAGTGAAACGAAGCTCAAGAGTAAAGGGGAAGAGTGGTTTGGAAATGTCTTGTGAGTAAAGTCAGGAGTTAGTGAGAGGACAAGAGCAAGGGAAGGAGTAGCACTACTCCTGAACAGGAGTTGTGGGAGTATGTGATAGAGCGTAAGAAAGTAAATTCTAGATTGATATGGGTAAAACTGAAAGTTGATGGAGAGAGATGGGTGATTATTGGTGCATATGCACCTGGGCATAAGAAACGAGATCATGAGAGGCAAGTGTTTTGGGACCAGCTGAATGAGTGTGTTAGTGGTTTTGATGCACAAGACCGGATTATAGTGATGGGTGATTTGAATGCAAAGGTGAGTAATGTGGCAGTTGAGGGAATAATTGGTATGCATGGGGTGTTCAGTACTGTAAATGGAAATGGTGAAGAGCTTGTAGAATTATGTGCTGAAAAAGTACTGGCGATTGGGAATACCTGGTTTAAAAAGCGAGATATACATAAGTATACGTATATAAGTAGGAGAGATGGCCAGAGAGCGTTATTGGATTACGTGTTAATTGATAGGCGCGCGAAAGAGAGACGTTTGGATGTTAATGTGCTGAGAGGTGCAACTGGAGGGATGTCTGATCATTATCTTGTGGAGGCCAAGGTGAAGACCTGGAGGGGTTTTCAGAAAATAAGAGAGAATGTTGGGGTGAAGAGGGTGGTGAGAGTAAGTGAGCTTGGGAAGGAGACTTGTGTGAGGAAGTACCAGGAGAGACTGAGTGCAGAATGGAAAAAGGTGAGAACAAAGAGGGTAAGGGGAGTGGGGGAGGAATGGGATGTATTTAGGGAAGCAGTGATGGTTTGCGCAAATGATGCTTGTGGCATGAGAAGCGTGGGAGGTGGGTTGATTAGAAAGGGTAGTGAGTGGTGGGATGAAGAAGTAAGATTATTAGTGAAAGAGAAGAGAGAGGCATTTGGACATTTTTCCCAGGGAAAAAATGGAAATGAATGGGAGATGTATAAAAGAAAGAGACAGGAGGTCAAGAGGTGAAAAAGAGGGCAAATGAGAGTTGGGGTGAGAGCGTATCATTAAATTTTAGGTAGAATAAAAAGAAGTTTTGGAAGGAGGTAAATAAAGTGCATAATAGAAGGGAGCAAATGGGAACTTCAGTGAAGGGGGCTAATGGGGAGGTGATAATAAGTAGTGGTGATGTGAGAAGGAGATGGAGTGAGTATTTTGAAGGTTTGTTGAATGTGTTTGATGATAGAGTGGCAGATATAGGGTGTTTTGGTCGAGGTGGTGTGCAAAGTGAGAAGGTTAGGGAAAATGATATGGTAAATAGAGAAGAGGTATTAAAAGCTTTACGGAAGATGAAAGCCGGCAAGGCAGCAGGTATGGATGGTTTTGCAGTGGAATTTATTAAAAAAGGGGGTGACTGTATTATTGACTGGTTGGTAAGGTTATTTAATGTATGTATGATTCATGGTGAGGTGCCTGAGGATTGGCGGAATGCTTGCATAGTGCCATTGTGCAAAGGCAAAGGGGATAAAAGTGAGTACTCAAATTACAGAGGTATAAGTTTGTTGAGTATTCCTGGGAAATTATATGGGAGAGTATTGATTGAGAGGTTGAAGGCATGTACAGAGCATCAGATTGGAGAAGAGCAGTGTGGTTTTAGAAGTGGTATAGGATGTGTGGATCAGGTGTTTACTTTGAAGAATGTATGTGAGAAATTTGTATGTAGCATTTATGGATCTGGAGAAGGCATATGATAGAGTTGATAGAGATGCTCTGTGGAAGGTATTAAGAATATATGCTGTGGGAGGCAAGTGATTGGTTCTCAGTGACTGTAGGTTTGCGGCAGGGGTGTGTGATGTCTCTATGGTTGTTTAATTTGTTTATGGATGAGGTTGTTAGGGAGGTGAATGCAAGAGTTTTGGAAAGATGGGGGGGGGGGAGTATGCAGTCTGTTGTGGATGAGAGAGCTTGGGAAGTGAATCAGTTGTTGTCCGCTGATGATACAGCGCTGGTGGCTGATTCATGTGAGAAACTGCAGAAGCTGATGACTGAGTTTGGTAAAGTATGTGAAAGAAGAAAGTTAAGAGTAAATACGAATAAGAGCAAGTTATTAGGTACAGTAGGGTTGAGGGTCAAGTCAATCGGGAGGTAAGTTTGAATGGAGAAAAACTGGAGGAAGTGAAGTGTTTTAGATATCTGGGAGTGGATCTGGCAGCGGATGGAACCATGGAAGCGGAAGTAAGTCATAGGGTGGGGGAGGGGGCGAAAGTTCTGGGAGCCTTGAAGAATGGTTGGAAGTCGAGAATATTATCTCGGAAACCAAGAGTGGGTATGTTTGAAGGAATAGTGGTTCCAACAATGATGTATGGTTGCGAGGCGTGGGCTATGGATAGAGTTGTGCGCAGGAGGGTGGATGTATCTGAAATGAAATGTTTGAGGACAATATGAGGTGTGAGGTGGTTTGATCGAGTAAGTGATGTAAGGGTAAGAGAGATGTGTGGAAATAAAGAGAGTGTGGTTGAGAGAGCAGAAAATGAAGTTTTGAAGTGGTTTGGTCACATGGAGAGAATGAATGAGGAAAGATTGACCAAGAGGATATATATGTCAGAGGTGGAGGGAACTAGGAGAAGTGGGAAACCAAATTGGAGGTGGAAAGATGGAGTGAAAAAGATTTTGAGTGATCGGGGCCTGAACATGCAAGAGGGTGAAAGGCGCGCAAGAAATAGAGTAAATTGGAACGATGTGTTATACCGGGGTCGACGTGCTGCCAATGGATTGAACGAGGGCATGTGAAGCCTCTGGGGTAAACCATGGAAAGTTGTGTGGGGCCTGGATGCGGAAAGGGAGCTGTGGTTTCGGTACATTATTACATGACAGCTATAGACTGAGTGAGAACGAATGGGACCTTTGTTGTCTTTTCCTAGCGCTACCTCGCACACATGAGGGGAGAGGGGGTTGTTATTCCATATATATATATATATATATATATATATATATATATATATATATATATATATAAGAAAGTATAAAGGAAAGAGACAGGAGGTCAAGAGAAAGGTGCAAGAGGTGAAAAGAGGGCAAATGAGAGTTGGGGTGAGAGAGTATCATTAAATTTTAGGGAGAATAGAAAGATGTTCTGGAAGGAGTTAAATAAAGTGCGTAAGACAAAGGAGCAAATGGGAACTTCAGTGAAGGGCGCAAATGGGGAGGTGATAACAAGTAGTGGTGATGTGCGAAGGAGGTGGAGTGAGTATTTTGAAGGTTTGTTGAATGTGTTTGATGATAGAGTGGCAGATATAGGGTGTTTTGGTCGAGGTGCTGTGCAAAGTGAGAGGGTTAGGGAAAATGATTTGGTAAACAGAGAAGAGGTAGTAAAAGCTTTGCGGAAGATGAAAGCCGGCAAGGCAGCAGGTTTGGATGGTATTGCAGTGGAATTTATTAAAAAAGGGGGTGACTGTATTATTGACTGGTTGGTAAGGTTATTTAATGTATGTATGATTCATGGTGAGGTGCCTGAGGATTGGCGGAATGCGTGCATAGTGCCATTGTACAAAGGCAAAGGGATAAGAGTGGGTGCTCAAATTACAGAGGTATAAGTTTGTTGAGTATTCCTGGTAAATTATATGGGAGGGTATTGATTGAGAGGGTGAAGGCATGTACTGAGCATCAGATTGGGGAAGAGCAGTGTGGTTTCAGAAGTGGTAGAGGATGTGTGGATCAGGTGTTTGCTTTGAAGAATGTATGTGAGAAATACTTAGAAAAGCAAATGGATTTGAATGTAGCATTTATGGATCTGGAGAAGGCATATGATAGAGTTGATAGAGATGCTCTGTGGAAGGTATTAAGGATATATCGTGTGGGAGGCAAGTTGTTAGAGGCAGTGAAAAGCTTTTATCGAGGATGTAAGGCATGTGTACGTGTAGGAAGAGAGGAAAGTGAATGTAGGTTTGCGGCAGGGGTGTGTGATGTCTCCATGGTTGTTTAATTTGTTTATGGATGGGGTTGTTAGGGAGGTGAATGCAAGAGTTTTGGAAAGAGGGGCAAGTATGAAGTCTGTTGGGGATGAGAGACCTTGGGAAGTGAGTCAGTTGTTGTTCGCTGATGATACAGCGCTGGTGGCTGACTCATGTGAGAAACTGCAGAAGCTGGTGACTGAGTTTGGTAAAGTGTGTGAAAGAAGAAATTTAAAAGTGAATATGAATAAGGTTATTAGGTACAGTGGGGTTGAGGGTCAAGTCAATTGGGAGGTAAGTTTGAATGGAGCAAAACTGGGGAGGAAGTAAAGTGTTTTAGATATCTGGGAGTGGATCTTGCAGCGGATGGAACCATGGAAGCCGAAGTGGATCATTGGGCGGGGGAGGGGGCGAAAATTCTGGGAGCCTTGAAGAATGTGTGGAAGTGTTTTGCTCGGAAAGCAAAAATGGGTATGTTTGAAGGAATAGTGGTTCCAACAATGTTGTATGGTTGCGAGGCGTGGGCTATGGATAGAGTTGTGCGCAGGAGGATGGATGTGCTGGAAATGAGATGTTTGAGGACAATGTGTGGTGTGAGGTGGTTTGATCGAGTAAGTAACGTAAGGGTAAGAGAGATGTTTGGAAATAAAAAGAGCGTGGTTGAGAGAGCAGAAGAGGGTGTTTTGAAATGGTTTGGGCACATGGAGAGAATGAGTGAGGAAAGATTGACCAAGAGGATATATGTGTCGGAAGTGGAGGGAACGAGGAGAAGTGGGAGACCAAATTGGAGGTGGAAAGATGGAGTGAAAAAGATTTTGTGTGATCGGGGCCTGAACATGCAGGAGGGTGAAAGGAGGGCAAGGAATAGAGTGAATTGGATCGCTGTGGTATACTGGGGTTGACGTGCTGTCATTGGATTGAATCATTGCATGTGAAGCGTCTGGGATAAACCATGGAAAGCTGTGTAGGTATGTATATTTGCGTGTGTGGACGTATGTATATACATGTGTAGGGGGATTGGTTGGGCCATTTCTTTCGTCTGTTTCCTTGCGCTACCTCGCAAACGCGGGAGACAGCGGCAAAAAAGAAAAAATATATATATATATATATATATATATATATATATATATATATATATATGTATATATATATATATATATATATATATATATATATATATATATATATATATATATATATATATATATATATATATATATATATATCTTCCTTGGGGGTTGGGGAGAAAGAATACTGCCACATATTCCCTGTGTATCGTAGAAGGCGAAGATGCGGGAGCGGATGGCCGGAAATCTTCCCTTCCTTTATCACTTTCCAAAAGGAAGAACAGAGGAAGGAGCTAAGTGGGGGTTTTTACCTTTAAGGTTCTGTCATGTGTTTTTGACACTACCTCGCTCATTTGGGAAACGGCGAGGAGGTATGGAGAAAATAGTGTATATATATATATATATATATATATATATATATATATATATATATATATATATATATATATATATATATATATATATATATATATATATATATATATATATATATATATACATATATATATATATATATATATATATATATATATATATATATATATATATATATATATATATATATATATATATATATATATATATGTATATATATATTGGAAAGGATCACAATTTTGCGCGTGATCAAGATATTCTATGAGACCACGGGGAAAATGGAACACGACAAGTTCCCAAGTGCACTTTCGTGTAATAATCACATCATCAGGAGAGACACAAGAGAGAAATATAAGTCAGTTGATATACATCGAAGAGACGAAGCTAGGACGCTATATGGTAAACATGCATGTTTACCTAATATATATATATATATATATATATATATATATATATATATATATATATATATATTAGTCTAAAATTCAGTTTGGCTAGCCACTAAAAGGAATATGGGGCACTCAGAATTACTTAGCCATGATTAATGGTTTAAGGTCACGGGGCTCTGATATAAATCACAGAAGTTCGGGAAATTTATTGGAGCAGTTATGATACGTGGCCAGAAGGCCAACCAGTGTTGCAACAGGCATGAGGCGTGGTCAGGGAACCAGCCAGTGTTGCTATAGGCGTGAGGTGTGGTCATGGATCATTCCAGTGTTGCTGTAGGCATGACGCATGGTTATCGATCAATCCAGTGTTGCTATAGGTATGAGGCGTGGTCAGGGAACCATGCTGTATTGTTTCAGGTATGAGGTGGGGCCAGATAACCAACTAATGCTACTACAGGCATTAGATGTGGTCAGAGGGCCAGCAAGTGTTCATACAAGCATAAAGCGTGGCCAGCCAACTTCAGTGTTGCCTCAGGCATGAAGCGTGGCTAAAGGCAGCTTACGTTGTTACGTATTTACTGAAACCTTGCGGGCCTTGCGCTGTAACAAGAGTCGTTGAACGTAAATGATAACCCATGATATATAATAACTGCAGCAATGATTTATGATCATGCCATCAGATAACCAAGTCTTCAGTTTGATTTATTAACCATCACAAAGGCAAAGGTAGCGCAGCCATCGTGATGAATGTTTGACATAGTCATCTGTTATCTAATTATCTAGTTGTCAGACCACCACATGGGAGAGTCGATGTTGTGGTGACACAGCTTGGAGTGGGTGGGATGTGCAGTTTCGGATGGCTTTTCCTCTTCCTCTGATATACCCAAAGACCATGTGACTTAAGCGAGGTATGGGGGCATGAGAGCGACACAGGAAAGGGTTATGGAGAGGCTTCCAGGGTAAGTATAGTAGGTATGGGAGGAACGCCCTTCAAGGTGGAGTACCACTACTACTTTGTTCAATTCACTAATCAATGCGTTATTGAAATCCATCCACTCTATGTACACATCGAAACATTGTGTGAATTACAAATTTTCTTATTACAAACACACAGACTATGGTAGCCTGGACTCTGTCATTTATGAAGATGAAACTAAAGTGTTCAACAGAAGAAGTGGTACTGGTAGGATTGTATCATTAAACTTGAAAGAAAATATTAAAAACCCAAAGACTATCAAATATCTAGGCGTCATTCTCCCATGTACTGCAGCTGTTGCACCAAAACTAAATCGACAATAGACACATAGGCTCTGATCTCTGAGTTATGACAAGGTATAATCCTAATTATAATGATGTGTCTGAATTGTTGAAATGATGTATTTGGTTTGTATAAGGTCTCTGATAAATAGTCAGACTTCAGCTTAGGTCCTTGTCCTGCATAAAAGTTGAATATGATTACAAAGTGAGAACTTAAGAATCATAACTACAAATGTTTTAGTGGTTTTGAGACAGCCATTTATGAATGGAAGTCTCAAGTTCACTAAATTACTTAACCTCAGAGAAGAATTAAGTGTACCTAGCGTTGACGACAGAGGACTTAAAATCATTCTTATGATAAAACTGACATTTCTGCCTGATGATTCCAATAATGCTGTCTCTACAGAATTGTTAAAGCACTTATGCCACAGAACAAGTCAATCTAAATGGATTAGGATAAGATCTACTTACATGATCATGTTTGGAGCACATCAAATGTAAGAAATTGGGAAGCAACAGCATTTCCTGCCTCTCTAGGAGAAAATCACCATACTTCCTTATTCACCTAAGACTAATTACGTACAATCTTCACCTTCCACATTTTGCCAAAACCAGCGCTCGAGAATATAAAGAAAAACTTCAGATTAAAGATATCATAGCCCAGTGCATCTATACTGACAGCTCTCTCAACTCTGCTACTGAGGGACTGTAATAGCTGCAATTGTGATTTAGGCCCATGATGATAGGTTAGAGAGAATTATTAGAACAGACAATTAATCATCTATATTACAAACTGACATGTCTTCTACACACATCGTTCTCGAGCTTGAAGACACAACAACTACAGACAGTTATATTATCTCTGATCCTTTGCCCTCACTATTTGCCCTAAAAACCTGAGATTAGATTGTAGTGTGCTTGTATTTCAGACCAGATACCGATATGCAAGCATCACTGATGAATGGATTCAAATTACTGTATCTTGTTATGGGCTCCTTCACACACAGTTCTCGAAGAGGATGACAAAACTGATGCTCAAATTTGCACTTGAAAACAACACTGTAAGTCGTAAAGCTTTCAGTTGTAGAAAACTAACACATCTCTTTTGAAGGAAATAGACAAGTGCAAATAGAAATGGTAGATCAAATTTTCATCACAATTAAAAGTATAATACATGTGGGTGAAGAGAGTAACGAAATAAGTGATTAAGAGTTGTTGTCGCTGCTAGAATAAAGCCAGGCTAAATAGATACATCCTCTTCAAGGCTATCCACACCAGGCTTCATCAAGACTAGCTACACCAGACCTCATCAGGACTAGCCACACCAGACCTCATCAGGACTAGCCACACCAGACCTCATCAAGACTAGCCACACCAGACCTCACCAAGACTAGCCACACCAGACCTCATCAGGACTAGCCACACCAGACCTCACCAAGACTAGCCACACCAGACCTCATCAAGACTAGCCACACCAGACCTCATCAAGACTAGCCACACCAGACCTCACCAAGACTAGCCACACCAGACCTCATCAAGACTAGCCACACAAGACCTCATCAAGACTAGCTACACCAGACCTCATCAGGACTAGCCACACCAGACCTCATCAAGACTAGCCACACCAAACCTCACCAAGACTAGCCACACCAGACCTCATCAGGACTAGCCACACCAGACCTCACCAAGACTAGCCACACCAGACCTCATCAAGACTAGCCACACCAGACCTCATCAAGACTAGCCACACCAGACCTCACCAAGACTAGCCACACCAGACCTCATCAAGACTAGCCACACCAGACCTCATCAAGACTAGCCACACCAGACCTCATCACGACTAGCCACACCAGACCTCATCAAGACTAGCCACACCAGACCTCATCAAGACTAGCCACACCAGACCTCATCAAGACTAGCCACACCAGACCTCACCAAGACTAGCCACACCAGACCTCATCAGGACTAGCCACACCAGACCTCATCAAGACTAGCCACACCAGACCTCATCAAGACTAGCCACACCAGACCTCATCAAGACTAGCCACACCAGACCTCATCAAGACTAGCCACACAGACCTCATCAAGACTAGCCACACCAGACCTCATCAAGACTAGCCACACCAGACCTCATCAAGACTAGCCACACCAGACCTCACCAAGACCAGCCACACCAGACCTCATCAAGACCAGCCACACCAGACCTCATCAAGACCAGCCACACCAGACCTCATCAGGACTAGCAACATCAGACCTCGTCAAGATCGTCATGTCTGTCCAACTGGACCATTGATTCCTGAAGTCCTCGCCAGCGCTGGTCATAAAGTCAATGGCAAGTTGGATATGTGTAATAAATAAAAGATTTGTCGTCTGCAGTGAGATGATGATATCAGAAAGAGCGGCGTGTATCTCTCCTGTCCTTATGTGTGTGTGTGTGTGTGTGTGTGTGTGTGTGTGTGTGTGTGTGTGTGTGTGTGTGTGTGTGTGTGTGTGTGTGTGTGTGTGTGTGTGTGTGTGTGTGTGTGTGTGTGTGTGTGTGTGTGTGTGTGTGTGTGTGTGTGTGTGTGTGTGTGTGTGTGTGTGTGTGTGTGTGTGTGTGTGTGTGTGTGTGTGTGTGTGTGTGTGTGTGTGATACAATACATGTACAGTACACACCTTGCAGCTGCCTCAGAGTAAAGTCTACCGTATATTCAGACGATATGAACGGTTCTTGGATGTGGCACACAATCTAAGAGAAAAATCACTCATACCTTAAATAGTTGCCTCGCCATAATCTGCTTGAGCATGCACGTGAGGAAACCCTCTCTTGCATAATAGGGGGGTGGGAAAAGAAGGGTAAGCCCTTCCTTCGAACGTAATCATGCATAGGGAGAGGGAAATGACTACCCCTGAAGTAATGGGATAATGCAAAGGGGAGAGCCGAAATGATGCTCGCGGGAGGAGGCAGGACGCTTATGTAAGCTCACATGAGAAATAAGCGTGAAAAGTAAGGCTTGGGATTGAGGTCTTGCTCGAACACCCACACACTGAGCGAGAGAGGCTGCTCGTCAACACTGATCAACATGTAGGACGAACAAGGGCTTGGACGGACGCCATGTGTCACCTGTTGCACCAACAAGCAGCAGCAGTTGCAAGGAGGAGGAGGGAGGGAGGAGTGTTAGAAGTGGTCAGGAGGAAGGAAGAGGAGTGTTGGAGGTGGTTAGGAGGGATGGAGGGAGGGAGGAGTGTTGGAGATTGTCAAGAGGGCGGGAGGGAGGAGTGTTGCAGGTTGTCAGGAAGGAGGGAGAGAGGGAGGAGCGTTGCAGGTTGTCAGGAAGGAGGAAGATAGGGAGGAGTGTTGGAGGTGGTCAAGCGGGAGGGAGGGAGGAGTGTTGGAGGTGGTAAGGAGGGAGGGAGGGAGGGAGGAGTGTTGGAGATTGTAAGGAGGGAGGGAGGGAGAAGTGTTGGAGGTTGTAAGGAGGGAGGTAGGGAGGGAAGGAAAAGTGTTGGAGGTGGTCAGGAGGGAGGGAGGGAGGAAGGAGAGTTGGAGGTTATCAAGAGGGAGGGAGGGAGGGAGGAGTGTTGGAGGTGGTAAGGAGTGGGTAATACTCCGTCAGCCCCCAGCTGGCCTCCATGTCTGCCTCACATGTTGGGGTAACTGATAAATCCGCCACCCAGCCGTAGGAACAGCGTAACCAGAGTGGACAGAAGAAAAAGAAAACAAAGTCACGTGATCAAAGTGAAATGCAGAGTAAGAGAGGAAAAAAAAATGTCTGACCTACCGCGGTGTTCGAACGCCATGTTGGGATGGGTTATTCTTGGCTGTGATCTCGCTCAGTGATTTTTTTTTTTTTTCTTCCTCTGTAGAAGTAAGTTTTTCATATGAGTAACTCAACCATTTTCAATTGTGTTCGAGAACAATCATTATAAGGGTATGAGAAATCGTCATATATCTAGTTAAAAATCTTTGTTCTTAGAATCCTTCAACTTCTCATACATACTGGTATTGACACCGACACACAAATCTTTCCTAACCCTTGAACACGACGGTACGATGGTGCCTTTGTGCTCAAAAGTCGTACCGTCGTGCTCAAGTGCCTAAGCAAAGAGGAGGAAGGAGACAGCGTGGTATGTTGACGAGGGAGTAGTGGAAATTCAGAAACATGAAATTCTAAGATCGTATCCACTTTTTGTATCCACTTTTTGTATCTAGTCCGTAAAATTACCGTATGAAAGACTATGTGATATTCTTAATGCAGGCTACATAATGAACCAATCCTGTAATGATTTATACAATGAATATCAGCCCACTTGGGTCTGACATACACCCTCTGTGACATCCGCAATCCATTTGCGCTACCGCTCACAGGATGAGCATGGGGTGTACAGTAAGGTAGGTAGACATCGATATGAGCACAGATCAAAAGGGTAACCACACATATACGTCACCGTCATCATAATCTGGCCTGGTCTGGTCTGGTATAGTCTGGTCTGGTCTGGTCTGGTCGTGTCCATTTCAGTCGCTACAGCTATAAGAGCAAAGCAAAGATATTAAGTTCTTTCTTGAAAGGCTTCCAAGGAATTCTGTCTTTTCCATTTTTGCAGTTTTGCTGTTAACGTCTGAATGTCGTTCCCATGCGAATTTGTGTTTAACATTTATTGTCGTGTCAAGCTACTTCCAGCTTAAGGAAAAACGTTTGTGTTTTTGCTGGGGAAGATGTCCATAAAACGTTTCTGTGATGCATACAATAGCATGAGAAATGGATGGATCAAGTATATAACGCTAAGGCTAATCTATGATCGCGATCATAGCTTAGCAGTAGCGCTCCCGTCTGCCACACAGGGGTCCCGGGTTCGATCTTGACTGTCGGAGATTTGTATGTTATATGGAACTGCGTGTTCGTATGCACTATATTCGTATATATTCGCCATTTTCCGAGTTAACGAGGTAGCGTCAATAACAGAAGCCTAAGCCTTTTCATACTTGATCGCCGTTTTCCTCGTTAGTAAGGTAAAGTCAGGAACGGACGAAGAAAACTGCATCTGCCCACATTCATTCTCTAGCTGTCAGGTGTAATACACCAAAACCACAGCTCCCTATCCAGGACCAAGCCCCACAGACCTTTCCATGCTTTATTCCAGACGCTTCTCATTCCCTGGTGCAGTTCATTGAGAGCACGTCGACCCTTGTTGTATGCCACATCGTTCAAGTACACTCGATCCCGTTCACGGCTTTTACTTTCTTGTATGTGCAGGCCCCTATCTCTCACAATATTTTTCACTCTGTGCTTCCATCTCCAGTTTGGTCTCCTGCTTCTCCTTGTTCCCTCCACCTGTAATACATAAATCCTCTTTGTCAACCATTTCTCAATCACTCTCTCCAAATGTCCAAACCATTTCGACACATCCTCTTCTGCGCTCTGAACCACACTCTTTTATTTGCCACATCTCTCTTACCCTTTCATTACATACTCGATCAAACCGCCTCACACCACATATTGCCTTCAAACAATTCATTTCAAACACATCCACATTTTTCCACACAGTCTTACTTGTACCCCATTGCTCGAATCTGTATAATGATTTTGGGACTACCGGACCTTCAGATGTATCCATTTTTGCTCTCCGAAAAGACGTTCTTTCTTCACTAACATTCTTCAGCATTCCCAAAACCCTTGCCCCCTCTCACACCCGATGACTCACTTCCGCTTCCATGGTTTCATGGTTCCATTCGCTGCCAAATCCACTTCCATGTACTTAAAACACTTTTCCTCCAGTTTTTCTCCATTCAAGCTCACATCCCATTAACCTGGCCCTCAACTCTGCTAAGCCTAATAACTTGTTCATAGTCACATCTAATCTCAATTCCCTCCTTTCACACATCCTTCCAAACTGAGTCACCAACTTCATTGATTTCACACTCAAATAAGCAATCAGTGCTGTATTATTAGCAAACAACAACTGACTCACTTCCCAGACCATCTCATCTCCAATATACTGCAAACTCGCTCCTTTCGCAAAGACTCTCGTATATACCTCCCTCCACACCCCATCCATAAACAAATCAGACATTTATATATATATATATATATATATATATATATATATATATATATATATATATATATATATATATACATATATATATATATATATATATATATATATATATATATATATATATGTATATTTCTTTTTTTTTGCTTTGTCGCTGTCTCCCGCGTTTGCGAGGTAGCGTAAGGAAACAGACGAAAGAAACGGCCCAACCCACCCCCATACACATGTATATACATACGTCCACACACGCAAATATACATACCTACACAGCTTTCCATGGTTTACCCCAGACGCTTCACATGCCCTGATTCAATCCACTGACAGCACGTCAACCCCGGTATACCACATCGATCCAATTCACTCTATTCCTTGCCCTCCTTTCACCCTCCTGCATGTTCAGGCCCCGATCACACAAAATCTTTTTCACTCCATCTTTCCACCTAAAATCTGGTCTCCCACTTCTCCTCGTTCCCTCCACCTCCGACACATATATCCTCTTGGTCAATCTTTCCTCACTCATTCTCTCCATGTGCCCAAACCATTTCAAAACACCCTCTTCTGCTCTATCAAGCACGCTTTTTTTTATTTCCACACATCTCTCTTACCCTTACGTTACTTACTCGATCAAACCACCTCACACCACACATTGTCCTCAAATATCTCATTTCCAGCACATCCAACCTCCTGCGCACAACTCTATCCATAGCCCACGCCTCGCAACCATACAACATTGTTGGAACCACTATTCCTTCAAACATACCCATTTTTGCTTTCCGAGATAATGTTCTCGACTTCCACACATTCTTCAAGGCTCCCAGAATTTTCGCCCCCTCCCCCACCCTATGATTCACTTCGGCTTCCATGGTTCCATCCGCTGCCAGATCCACTCCCAGATATCTAAAACACTTTACTTCCTCCAGTTTTTCTCCATTCAAACTTACCTCCCAATTGACTTGACCCTCAACCCTTCTGTACCTAATAACCTTGCTCTTATTCACATTTACTCTTAACTTTCTTCTTTCACACATTTTACCAAACTCAGTCGCCAGCTTCTGCAGTTTCTCACATGAATCAGCCAGCAGCGCTGTATCATCAGCGAACAACAACTGACTCACTTCCCAAGCTCTCTCATCCCCAACAGACTTCATACTTTCCCCTCTTTCCAAAACTCTTGCATTCACCTCCCTAACAACCCCATCCATAAACAAATTAAACAACCATGGAGACATCACACACCCCTGCTGCAAACCTACATTCACTGAGAACCAATCACTTTCCTCTCTTCCTACACGTACACATGCCTTACATCCTCGATAAAAACTTTTCACTGCTTCTAACAACTTGCCTCCCACAGAGCATCTCTATCAACTCTATCATAAGCCTTCTCCAGATCCATAAATGCTACATAGAAATCCATTTGCTTTTCTAAGTATTTCTCACATACATTCTTCAAAGCAAACACCTGATCCACACATCCTCTACCACTTCTGAAACCACGCTGCTCTTCCCCAATCTGATGCTCTGTACATGCCTTCACCCTCTCAATCAATACCCTCCCATATAATTTACCAGGAATACTCAACAAACTTATACCTCTGTAATTTGAGCTCTCACTCTTATCCCCTTTGCCTTTGCTACAATGGCACTATGCACGCATTCCGCCAATCCTCAGGCACCTCACCATGAGTCATACACGCATTAAATAACCTATAATACCAACCAGTCAATAATACAGTCACCCCTTTTTTGATAAATTCCACCAAATAAATTTACCAAATCATTTTCCCTAACCCTCTCACTTTGCACACCATCCTCGACCAAAACACCCTATATCTGCCACTCTATCATCAAACACATTCAACAAACCTTCAAAATACTCACTCCATCTCCTCGCATCACCACTACTTGTTATCACCTCCCCATTTGCGCCCTTCACTGAAGTTCCCATTTGCTCCCTTGTCTTACGCACTTTATTTACCTCCTTCCAGAACATCTTTTTATTCTCCCTAAAATTTAATGATACTCTCTCACCCCAACTCTCATTTGCCCTCTTTTTCACCTCTTGCACCTTTCTCTTGACCTCCTGTCTTTCTTTTATACATCTCCCACTCAATTGCATTTTTTCCCTGCAAAAATCGTCCAAATATATATATATATATATATATATATATATATATATATATATATATATATATATATATATATATATATATATATATATATATATATATATATATATATATATATATCTATATCTATATCTATATATATATATATATATATATATATATATATATATATATATATATATATATATATATATATATATATATATATATATATATATATATATATATATATATTCCTATGAGTCCACGGGGAAAATGAAACACGAAAAGTTCCCAAGTGCACTTTCGTGTAAAAATCACATCATCAGGGGAGACACAAGAGAGAAATATAACAGTCAGTTGATATACATCGAAGAGACGAAGCTAGGACGCCATTTGGTAAACGTGATCTTTTTCCACTCCATCCTTCCACCTGCCAATTTGGTCTCTCGCTTCTCCTTGTTCCCTCCACCTCTGATACATATATCCTCTTTGCCAATCAATCCTCAAGCATTCTCTCCATGTGTCCAAACCATTTCAACACACCCTCTTCTGCTCTCACAACCACACTCTTTCTGTTACCACACATCTCTCTCACCCTCTCATTGCTTACTCGATCAAATCACCTCACACCAGATATTGTCCTAAACACTTTATTTCAAAAACATCCACCCTCCTCCGTACAACTATATCTAAAGCCCATGCCTCTCAACCATGTAACATTGTTGGAACCGTTATTCCTTCAAACATTCTCATTTTTGCTTTCCGAGATAACGTTCTCTCCTTCCACACATTCATCAACGCTCCCAGAACCTTCGCTCCCTCCCCCACCATATGATTCACTTCCGCTTCCATGGTTCCATCCGCTGCTAAGTCCACTCTCAGATACCTAAAACACTTCTTTTCCCCCAGTTTTTCTCCATTTAAACTTACCTTCCAATTAGTGTTTCCCTCAACTCTACTGAACCTAATAACCTTGCTCTAATTCACATTTACTCTCAGCTTTCTTCTTTCATACACTTTACCAAACTCAGTCATCAACTTCTGCAGTTTCTCACCCCAATCAGCCACCAGCACTGTATCATCAGCGAACAACAAGTGACTCACTTCCCAATCCCTCTCATCCAGGACAGACGGCATACTTGCCCCTCTCTCCAAAACTCTTGCATTCACCTTCCTAACGACCCCATCCATAAACAAATTAAACAACCAAATAGATATCACGCAACCCTGCCGCAAACCGATATTCACTGGGAACCAATTACTCTCCTCTCTTCCTACTCGTACACATGCCTTATATCCTCGATAAAAACTTTTCTCTGCCTCTAGCAACTTACCTCACACACCATACACTCTTAAAACCTTCCACAAAGCATCTCTATCCACCCTATCATAAGCCTTTTCCAGATCCATAAATGCTACACACAAATATATCTGTTTTTCGAAGTATTTCTCACATGTATTCTTCAAAGCAAACACCTGATTCACACATCCTCTACCACTTCTGAAACCACACTGCTCTTCCCCAATCTGATGCCCTGTACATGCCTTTACCCTCTCAATCAATACCCTCCCATATAATTTCCCAGGAATACTCAACAAACTTACGCCTTTGTAATTTGAACACTCACCTTTATACCATCTGTCTTTTTACATTGGCACTATGCATGCATTCCGCCAATCCTCAGGCACTTCACCATGAGCCATACATACATTGAATATCCTCACCAACCAGTCAATAATACAGTCACTCCCCCTTTATATTTTTTTTTTTACAAATTCCACTGTAATACCATCCAAACCCGTCGCCTTGCCGGCTTTCATCTTTCGCAAAGCTTTCACACACCACTCTAACCAAACACCCTATACTTGCCACTCTATTAATCAAACTCATTTATCAAACTTTCAAAATACTCACTCCATCTCCCTCTCACTCCTTGTATTTAAATTTCTAAAAGGGAAAACAGAAGAGGGCGTCATGCGGAGGGTGTTCATCCTCCTCTAAGGCTCAGACTATATATATATATATATATATATATATATATGGATGGATGTGCTGGAAATGAGATGTTTGAGGACAATGTGTGGTGTGAGGTGGTTTGATCGAGTAAGTAACGTAAGGGTAAGAGAGATGTGTGGAAATAAAAAGAGCGTGGATGAGAGAGCAGAGTAGGGTGTTTTGAAATGGTTTGGTCACATGGAGAGAATGAGTGAGGAAAGATTGACCAAGAGGATATATGTGTCGGAGGTGGAGGGAACGAGGAGAAGAGGGAGACCAAATTGGAGGTGGAAAGATGGAGTGAAAAAGATTTTGTGTGATCGGGGCCTGAACATGCAGGAGGGTGAAAGGAGGGCAAGGAATAGAGTGAATTGGAGCGATGTGGTATACCGGGGTTGACGTGCTGTCAGTGGATTGAATCAAGGCATGTGAAGCGTCTGGGGTAAACCATGGAAAGCTGTGTAGGTATGTATATTTGCGAATGTGGACGTATGTATATACATGTGTATGGGGGTGGGTTGGGCCATTTCTTTCGTCTGTTTCCTTGCGCTACCTCGCAAACGCGGGAGACAGCGGCAAAAAAAAAGAAAAGAAAAAAAAAAAATATATATATATATATATATATATATATATATATATATATATATATATATATATATATATATATATATATATATATATATATATATGTATATATATATATATATATATATATATATATATATATATATATATATATATATATATATATATATATATATATACATATATATATATATATATATATATATATATATATATATATATATATATATATATATATATATATATATATATATGTGCTGTGTGTGGACGTGTATGTATATACATGTGTATGTGGGTGGGTTGGGCCATTCTTTCGTCTGTTTCCTTGAGCTACCTCGCTAACGCGGGAGACAGCAACAAAGTATAATAAAAAAAAAAAAAAGAAAAAAAAAAAAATATATATATATATATATATATATATATATATATATATATATATATCTTTTCTCTTTTCTTTCACACTATTCGCCATTTCCCGCGTTAGCGAGGTAGCGTTAAGAACAGAGGACTGAGCCTTTGAGGAAATATCCTCACCTGGCCCCCTTCTCTGTTCTTTCTTTTGGAAAAAAAAAAAAAAACGAGAGGGGAGGATTTCCAGCCCCCCGCTCCCTCCCTTTTTAGTCGCCTTCTACGACACGCAGGGAATACGTGGGAAGTATTCTTTCTCCCCTATCCCCAGGGATCATATATATATATATATATATATATATATATATATATATATATATATATATATATATATATATATATATATATATATATATGTACTGTTGCGAGGTGTGGGCTATGGATAGAGTTGTGCGCACGAGGGTGGATGTGCTGGAAATAAGATGTTTGAGGACAATATGTGGTGTGAGGTGGTTTGATCTAGTAAGTAATGATAGGGTAAGAGAGATGTGTGGTGATAAAAAGAGTGTAGTTGAGATAACAGAAGAGGGTGTTTTGAAATGGTTTGGTCACATGGAGAGAATGAGTGAGGAAAAATTGACAAAGAGGATATATGTGTCAGAGGTGGAGGGAACGAGGAGAAGTGGGAGACCAAATTGGAGGTGGAAAGATGGAGTGAAAAAGATTTTGAGTGATCGGGGCCTGAACATGCAGGAGGGTGAAAGGCGTGGAAGGAATAGAGTGAATTGGAACGATGTGGTATACCGGGGTCGACGTGCTGTCAATGGATTGAACCAGGGCATGTGAAGCGTCTGGGGTAAACCATGGAAAGTTCTGTGGGGCCTGGATGTGGAAAGGGAGCTGTGGTTTCGGTGCATTATTACATGACAGCTAGAGACTGAGTGTGAACGAATGGGGCCTTTGTTGTCTTTTCCTAGCGCTACCTCGCACACATGAGTGGGGACGGGGTTGTTATTTCATGTGTGGCGAGGTGGCGAAGGGAATGAATAAAGGCAGACGGTATGAATTATGTACATGTGTATATGTTTGTGTGTGTATATTTGTGTATACGTTGAGATCTGTAGGTATGTATATTTGCGTGTGTGAACGTGTATGTATATACATGTGTAAGTGGGTGGGTTGGGCCATTCTTTCGTCTGTTTCCTTGCGCTACCTCGCTAACGCGGGAGACAACGACAAAGCAATACATATATATATATATATATATATATATATATATATATATATATATATATATATATATATATATATATATATATATAATTTATATATACATATATATATATATATATATATATATATATATATATATATATATATATATATATATATATATATATATATATATATATATATATATATATATATATATATATATATATATATATATATATATCTTTCTTTCATACCATTTGCCATTTCCCGCATTAGCGAGGTAGCGTTAAGAACAGAGGACTGGGCCTTTGAGGGAATATCCTCACCTGACCCCTTCTCTGTTCCTTCTTTTGGAAAAAAAAAAAAAAAATGAGAGGGGAGGATTTCCAGCCCCCCGCTCCCTTCCCTTTTAGTCGCCCTCTATGACACGCAGGGAATACGTGGGAAGTATTCTTTCTCCACTATCCCCAGGGAGGATATATATATATATATATATATATATATATATATATATATATATATATATATATATATATATATATATATATATATATATATATATATATATATATATATATATATATATATATATATATATATATATATATATATATATATATATATATATATATATATATATATATATATATATATATATATATATATATATATATATATATATATATATATATAACACGCACACGCAATAATGCTAAAGTGCGTATAGGAGAGCGCATACACGCGCACGGGCCTCTGTTGTGTAGTTGTTAGCGACAGTGACCATGAGTCAACATGTGCCAGCCAGGCAAGGGTGGACCCCCACGTGAGTTCGGATCCTGGGCGTAGCATTCAGCCTCCACGCAATCCAGATAATCATCCTCCCCTCATGGCTGGTTGATAGATGGCTTCCTAGCTTAGGATGGGATGTGTGTAATTGTGTGTATTTGTGTGTGTGTGTGTGTGTGTGTGTGTGTGTGCATTTGCACAAGAGAATAAAGAAAAGATACATGAATTGACGGTTGTGAAACGAGGAAGCTTTCCGTCACACAGAAATGCTGTTATTGAAGACACACACACACACACACACACACACACACACACTGGAAATATGATCGTAGATTTTGTAGCATAACACGATTCGGCGTTGTAGGCTGATGATTACGTTTTATAGTTGAGTCTTACTCTCATATCTGAAAAATGCCTGTGCTAGAGTCATCAATACTGGTGCCTAATATATCATTAGAGCTGCACACCAGGAGAATCATCAGGAGACAAACGGTCTGCTGGGATGAATTAGAATAGCACGTTAGTACATGGTACACGAGGAAAGAAATTTTCAGTAACATCAGACCCACACTATACTACGCTTCTCAGATCTGACCACCGCACTTATTAAACCATAAACTTCTTATTGAGTAGACCCAAAGGAGAGCAACAAAATAAAGTTAAGAGAAATGAGGAGCAGAGGCGAGATATTATTCATCTGTCCAATACGGAAGAAAGAAGAGTAAGGGGCGACCTGATGTCAACCTTTAGTGTCCTAAGTTAGACGGATGATGTCCAAATTGAACACGTCATCGTGAAATACAACGGTGACCCAACCAGTGGGGAGATATGGAAGCTTGTTTGTTTGAAAGTATGTGAAGAAATGCATTTTTCGTGGCATTAGTATCAGGGTAGTGGATGATTGGAAGAAATTAAGTGATGAAATTGTGAATGCCAGCAGCATTGTAGTGTTTAAAGATCTTGCTAACAGGAGAGAAAGTTCAAGAGACTGGATCTCACGAATATAGAGCTTCATCCCTGTACTGTACGAATAGGCAATAACACACACACACACACACACACACACACACACACACACACACACACACACACACACACACACACACGATGTTAGACAGATCGTCCTCGTTTGTCATGAATATCATCCTACGATTATACTGCTGTCCCTGCTTGTTGGATGATGGGCATTAGCGCAGAATATATGTCCAGGAATCCTAATTGACACCAGATACATGGCTGCTGCCTTAATCCAGGCACCAGAGGGAGGTAACGACAGCAGGGGATAATGGGGATGATTGTGTCTACACCCAGCAACATCACTTAGACTCACGACATTATTTCGGCTCCTATCGACATCACATACAGAAATGATCAGAATACCCGGAGCTTTACTTGGCGTCTAAGCATTACAAGAAGCCAGAGGTTATGCTGTCATATTAGGGTAAGGTTTGTGGCTGCCATCATAACAGAGTTTCATTCACAGTTCATCATTACATATATCCAGCCTTCGAATCGTGGAATTCACATATTCAAGCATTTTGTTCATTAACATATATCTATCTATGAACTTCATAGAACACCTAAACAACAGTTACAGTTATCCTATGAGTCCTGATACTAAGACATGGTTGGTTGAACATCTGCATAATTCTCATAGTCACAATTTTTCTTGGAGTTTCAGGTGTGTTGAAGTACACTATATTCTAACGATTATTCCATTGGCTTATCTGAACAGACTGGTGCAGGCGACTGAAAAATAGATGTAAGGTGGAGGATGTAGGGCTGGACTCTGAATGGAGTACTGTTTCCAAGGCAAATGGACTCTCTCTTAATTCAACTGTGTACTTTTTGTCATATTTTATGTTTCGTTTTTATTTGCCATTTGTTTAACACATGATTCAGTGAAGTTGGCTTTATATAGGTTGTCATGATTATCACATACACAACCCTCACTAAACTGCTCCCAAGACTGACAGGAAAAAAAAAAAAGGAAAAGAAAAGGATGTTGCCAGTACTAGATGGCCGCTCGTTAGGTTACAAAAAGCAGCCCTCCTCCCCTGATTCGTTACTTGGACATTTCATACAACCATTCGCCTCGCTAACACCACTACACTGACTCTGGTATGTGTTCAAGATCACTTGCAAGCGATGGTCGAATAACGTTCTGCGTAAAATGCACTTGTTAAGTATCTGAACCCTGATGAGAGACAGCTCCTACCTACATCATTATCGTCTCAGATGTATATATAAGAAGAAGTTAACATTGTAGTACATCAGTTTTTCATTTCTTGAAACCTTTGTTTAGAAAGAGGGCTATAGACGTATATAGGTCATCCTTTCAAAGGGAGCGCTGTCTCTTGCATGACATAAATCATCTATGAGTTTATAAAACATGTTGAAGCATCGTATTTTGTTCACAGTGACGCTAAGCTGCACAACCTGATAAGTGTTGTGACGTCATAACAGAATATGGGAAGGTACGAGGCTAGACAACCGAATGGGACATATCAGTGTTTAGAAAGTGCAGACAGATCCTTGGAAACGTACAGCTTGACCACTTTACAAGTAGGAGGCTGTGAGGCCTGGAAGTGGACTTTTCTGTAGACCGAGGCTGAAAGTCACAATGAGTCACACATTTCTCATTATATTGGAGACAAAATTCAGGAACCGATGAGATGGCAAATGGTGCGGGAAGTCTTCATATACTCACACTACTGACGTTCTGTGTTTCTGACGACATCTTAGGTCAGTCAAACAAGAAACGTGTAGAATTTAGGCTGATGATCGGATTGATGGGACAAACTGGTTTCGAAAAGCCAGTGTGTTTGATTAATTAGGTTTTGAACTTATTGGAAGTCTTCTAGTAAGCATGGAATATTGATTGCTAGATTAAAGCTCAGTGATGATGGAAGGTACAGGTTTGACTAGTAATTCAGACGAGAATTCCTCGTATAATTCCACAAGTTAACCAGTAGTTGCAGTGGAATGACACACAGTCTCTGCTGCTGGAACTTGAAGTTAGGCTGTGAGGCAAGTGGTGTCTGGGTCAGGGAGTGATTCTTCTAAGTTCAGCTGCTTCAACAATGAAACAGTGATCAACGCAGGGAAAAGAAGAAATCCGTTTGTCCATCTTCTTTAACTCTCAATTTTACTTACAACTGGTCTGCATCGGGTGTCGTATCTTAGTAGGATGATAATCTCTCTCATAGCGTGTGTATTACGTATGCGTACACAAGTTCCGGTGTGTGAGGGCGTGTAACTGTATAAGTACGTTCTTTAGACAACAAGGTAGGAAGCTCCACAATGGTGGGGCCCCATTTCTTGAACTTTCTGTAGGGAGATATATTTTAAAATTTTGCGTACTGTCAGCATTCAGAGTTTTATTTCTTAGCATACGTCATCAATCCACTGCTCTGATGCATTTCTATAAGAGAACTTTTCTATTGCTCTTACAACAAATGTCTTCCTTAGTCTCTTGTTATGGACTCCGGTTGCACCATCTTTGCGTCTGCCGATGACCTGTTCTCCGTCAGAAACATCCGATGGTTTAGAAACTAGAAGACTGGGATCAAATCTTCCTTGACTCTCCATCATTCCACAGTAGGCAATCTTATGACTAATCTCACTAGCTTTTACGTACTACAGTCGATGCCCACCACTAGACCTTCGCACGTCTTAAAGTTCAGTAATCAAACTCGATAATTTATATTCTAGTTTTGATCACACATATATCTTGAGAACAGCTTGCTCTTCATAGCTTTATCAATGTAATCAAATACAGTTTACATATTTGTTTGTGGTGATGATTTTGATATGGTGATAGTAATAATAATGATGATAATAATAATGTAATAATAATGATAATAATAATAATAATGATAATAATAATAATAATAACAATAATGATAATAATAATAATAATAGTAATAATAATAATAATAGTAATAATAATAATAATAATAATAATGATGATAATTTAAGAATATATGGTGTGGGAGGCAAGTTGTTAGAAGCAGTGAAAAGTTTTTATCGAGGATGTAAGGCATGTGTACGTGTAGGAAGAGAGGAAAGTGATTGGTTCTCAGTGAATGTAGGTTTGCAGCAGGGGTGTGTGATGTCTCCATGGTTGTTTAATTTGTTTATGGATGGGGTTGTCAGGGAGGTGAATGCAAGAGTTTTGGAAAGAGGGGCAAGTATGCAGTCTGTTGTGGATGAGAGAGCTTGGGAAGTGAGTCAGTTGTTGTTCGCTGATGATACAGCGCTGGTGGCTGATTCATGTAAGAAACTGCAGAAGCTGGTGAGTGAGTTTGGTAAAGTGCGTGAAAGAAGAAAGTTAAGAGTAAATGTAATAAGAGCAAGGTTATTAGGTACAGTAGGGTTGAGGGTCAAGTCAACTGGGAGGTAAGTTTGAATGGAGAAAAAACTGGAGGAAGTGAAGTGTTTTAGATATCTGGGAGTGGATCTGGCAGCGGATGGAACCATGGAAGCGGAAGTGAATCATAGGGTGGGGGAGGGGGCGAAAATCCTGGGAGCCTTGAAGAATGTTTGGAAGTCGAGAACATTATCTCGGAAAGCAAAAATGAGTATGTTTGAAGGAATCGTGGTTCCAACAATGTTGTACGGTTGCGAGGCGTGGGCTATGGATAGAGTTGTGCGCAGGAGGGTGGATGTGCTGGAAATGAGATGTTTGAGGACAATATGTGGTGTGAGGTGGTTTGATCGAGTAAGTAATGTAAGGGTAAGAGAGATGTGTGGAAATAAAAAGAGTGTGGTTGAGAGAGCAGACGAGGGTGTTTTGAAATGGTTTGGTCACATGGAGAGAATGGGTGGGGAAAGATTGACCAAGAGGATATATGTGCCAGAGGTGGAGGGAACGAGGAGAAGTGGGAGACCAAATTGGAGGTGGAAAGATGGAGTGAAAAAGATTTTGAATGATCGGGGCCTAAACATGCAGGAAGTTGAAAGGCGTGCAAGGAATAGAGTGAATTGGAACGATGTGGTATACCGAGGTCGACGTGCTGTCAATGGATTGAACCAGGGCATGTGAAGCGTCTGGGGTAAACCATGGAAAGTGTCTGGGGCCTGGATGTGGAAAGGGAGCTGTGGTTTTCGGTGCATTATTACACGACAGCTAGAGACTGAGTGTGAACGAATGGGGCCTTTGGTGTCTTTCCTAGCGCTATCTCGCACACATGAGGGGGGAGGGGGTTGTTATTCCATGTGTGGCGAGGTGGCGATGGGAACAAATAAAGGCAGACAGTATGAATTATGTACATGTGTATATATGTATATGTCTGTGTGTGTATATATATGTATACATTGAGATGTATAGGTATGTATATTTGCGTGTGTGGACGTGTATGTATATACATGTGTATGTGGGAGGATTGGGCCATTCTTTCGTCTGTTTCCTTGCGCTACCTCGCTAACGCGGGAGACAGCGACAAAGCAGAATAAATAATATATAGAATATAATAATATTAATAATAATAATAATAATGATAATAATAATAATAATAATAATAATAATAATGATAATAATAATAATGATAAATGTTTTATTGATTACATGCAGCCAAAGGCTGAAAGTATGCAGAGAATACATGTAAAAATACAGTGAATCTTTTGCAGAGGATGTTAAACAAACAGTCAGTATGCAAACGTGATGGGCAGTCTGTACTGTTCACACTGGTTAGAAAGAGGTCACCCTCGCTGTGAACTGCAGCAGCTGGGATGAGCTCGCTGCAGGTTAGGTGCCCCAGATATAACGCGGACACGAGGCAACTGATCCATAGTTCATGTATTTGTCAAGAACATCGTTTTTTTTTTGTCTTATTTATGTTAGCTGAGACGGTACAGGCAACTGAGGCCCTAATCCATTCCATCCCATTAACGCTATATATATATATATATATATATATATATATATATATATATATATATATATATATATATATATATATATATATATATATATATATATATATATATATGTATTCCCTGCCTGTCGTAGAAGGCGACTAAAAGGGAAGAGAGCGGAGGGCTGGAAATCCTCCTCTCTTGTTTTTTTTTGTTTTTTTTGTTTTTTTTTTTGTTTTTTTCAAAGAGGGAACAGAGAAGGGGGCCAGATGAGGATATTCCCTCAAAGGCCCAGTCCTCTGTCCTTAACGCTACCTCGCTAACGCGGGAAATAGCGAATAGTATGAAAGAAAGAAAAAAGAAATATATATATATATATATATATATATATATATATATATATATATATATATATATATATATATATATATATATATATATATATATATATATATATATATATATTATCCCTGGGGATAGGGGAGAAACAATACTTCCCACGTATTCCCTGCGTGTCGTAGAAGACGACTAAAAGGGAAGGGAGCGGGTGGCTGGAAATCCTCCCCTCTCTTTTTTAATTTTCCAAAAGAAGGAACAGAGAAGGGGGCCAAGTGAGGATATTCCCTCAAAGGCCCAGTCCTCTCTTCTTAACGCTACCTCGCTAACGCGGAAAATGGCAAGTAGTATGAAAAAAAAAAAAAAAAAAAAATATATATATATATATATATATATATATATATATATATATATATATATATATATATATATATATATATATATATCCTATCTTGGGCTAGGTATGTACCTAATTCATCAATCAACTATGGCCCGACTTCCGCATCCAGGATTCGAACCTATGCGCTCGTCCCATGGCGACCTGTGAATGCGTCACAGTCAAGAACGCTGACCGCTACACAACTGAACACTTTTTCAGGATATATGGAGATGCTGCAGGGGAATTGTGTGCTTACAAGTGTATTTTCTATTTTAAGTCTGTCAAAATCCTCTTGCCAATCCAACCTCGCTGCTAATGAGACTACGGTGTCTTACACTCAGAAAACACTTTCGAACATGTAATCTATTTCCCTACACATCTTAAGATCGTCCTTTGAACTTTTCTCAATGAATTCCTTTGCCTAATTTGGTTCTCTTTAACAGGCAAATTACTCCTGATCATTTTACGGATTTGTTTTGAATTATCTTTCGCCACGATCACAACATCCTTGTTAAAGTTTCTTGGCTTCAGTTGCCTTATCTTGTTGTGCTCGTCTCTCATTCTCTTGTACATGTCAAATGTTGGCTGGTTATCTTGCCGCTGATAACTCCTCCAT
The DNA here is from genome assembly GCF_036320965.1 of Panulirus ornatus. Lineage (NCBI taxonomy): Eukaryota > Metazoa > Arthropoda > Malacostraca > Decapoda > Palinuridae > Panulirus > Panulirus ornatus. Next base: position 2,456,706 of record NC_092225.1, read on the forward strand.
AGTATGTCCCTGTGTTCTATTGCATTTTTGACATCTTTTAATGACTGCGTGTCTCACTTTTCTAACCTTACCTCTACATTTACAGCTTCACTGTTGGTTTTTCACAGATCCTTTATAACGGTGATATGTTTCATGACCAAGGAACTTAATTTTTCAATTTATGTCATGAAGGAAATTGTTTAACTCCGTTTATTTTTCTTGATTATATTTCCTCTTTCAGTTTGGTTTTCTCTCTGATTTTTTCACCGGCTCATAAATCGAAGACGCGTATCGCTTAATCATCATTTCTTTCCGGTTGGTGTATCACATGTCATATTTACAATCTCCGTGTTACATTGTTTAAAGATAAGATCTAATGATGATGGTGTACTATCCTCTCTGATAATAGCGTATTCAGTGACATGATGCAAGAATTTTCCTCCATACAATCAAAGGATTTGTATCTCTTTGCCTCACTGTCTCCATGAGATTCAAAAGTCTCCCAGTCTCCTTCTTTTTGCTGAAATCCTCTATTCAACCTTCCTGTCTATTAGGAAAGTGTGTCTTGCTGATTCCTGCTCTGTCCTTGTTTCTACGTTAATATCACTGAAATTTGGTTCAGGTTCATCAGAATTCTTTATAGAGTTGCAAAATGTCTCCTGAAACTTGAGGCTGTCCCTATATCAACAAGGTAATCCTCCTTTCTTTCGGGGTCTCTTTTCCTCCTTGCGATCGTGTGTCCTTCTAGACAGATTGCGTGACAGATTTCACTGTTATGTCCCCAGTACTCGAGCAATAAGGTTTGTTTTCCCTCGTTCGACTCTTGAACTCTAGCTTTTTCCCTTTCACTACCAGGTCATCTGTATATGTATACATACATTATTTTTCAGTCTGACTTTCACCTCAACACTTCTGACCTCTCTGACGTACTCGCTGGGCTGCTCTGCTCTCCTTCCTCTGTTGATGTCCCGTTTTATGGCCTTTCTGATTGTATTCTATATTTCTTTTTTCCCCTCCCTCTGTCACTTCTAATATATATCAAAGTGAATTCCTCCTTGTATGCTTAAATGCTTCCTAGCTATGTATCATCTTCCCCTTATGTCTAGACTACATTAATCAATTTTCTGTTTCACCTCAGAAATTGCATTTGGCAGGTCTATAGTCTCTTGTGGTTTTATGATAAGTATTTCTTCCTTCTCTGCCATTTTCTCTTTTATCTAAAACCTCTATTTTGGCGAACATTTACTGATCCTAAATACTTCGAACTTAGTTAAGCCTCTAATCTACATACTATATACTTCCCTGATCATTTAACAACGTATATTACTCTCTCTAGATTCAGTTGATAATGTCAATGTTCCAGTGTCCCTTGGCTCCGTTAATCTGTATCAGTCAGTGCCCTCTGTGTATGCTCATCAGGCCCAGAATCTGCTTCTACTTTTCAACAGTGTCTGATCTATGCATAATGGGCAGTTTTGTTCTCCTAGCTGAACAAGATTCACAGAAGACTGTTCCGACCATTCCCTCTGATGCGGAGCATTCAGTGCACTGTCCTTACTCTAGTTTCACTTAATTCAGTTTTGTTATCTTTCCTTCTGAGTATGATTATTAGTCCCCTGATCTACTGTTCCATCCTAAGGATGTGATCACTTTCCTCAATTTCTTTTTTTCATTTTTTCATAAGAAACATCAGATCCAGTTTCCCCTGACTAGTAGTAACTTCACCATCGTCATAGTTCGGGATGATCCATCATTTAGTTTTTCGCGGACTTGTTCTCCATCCAGTGTTCCCTGCATCCAGCCTACTTCTAGCAGCTAATTTACCTGCGTCTGACTCCAGTTCTGATTTATTACCGTATCTCTGGGCTTATATTAAGAATCAATGGCCTCACTTATGTTTCAGCTTAATGAGTGACCTGACCCAAAATGTTCAGCTCACCCTGTTACTAAAACGTCTAGATGTTCACACCCAAACTTTGGTCAGAAAACATGGTAAAGAACAAACCATAAAGTTCGAAACAAAGTTAGACTATCATGTCATTACGGTTACCCATCATCAGTAACGAAGCTTTTATTCACTGTTAAATTCCTGTTTTTATCATAAACTTAGATCACTTGATCGTATTTGATTACATTATCTCATAGTCAGTGACTCTTTTACGAAGTGACAACCAAAAAATCTAAACGTAATGTGACTGCTACTGTACCATCACCAGTACTGTATGTCGCTTTGAATCCCTTATGCTGTGACGGTGAATGCTCTCATCACACCTTTACTACACTGGATTGATGCATTAATGAACACTGCATTTAAGAGCTCCTGCAGTATCCTTTCCCTGCCTTTATTGTGCAGTAGGCCTAAAGCTGTTGTAGTCCAGTGTTTTCTTTTCTAAGCGATGAAGACAGCTTCGGTGTGCCCTGCCTGATGCTGTTGATGATGTGTAGAATTAACCATTTATAGTTATGTATTTGTAGCACTAGCGGGAGGGAGTTTTACGCCCATGCGTCCCATCTCTTGAGCATTCTTTATTTTCATACAATCGAAATATATGTATGCTCTATATATCAACCATATCTTCAGTCATTCTATTCCTTTCATACACACATCTTGACATTAATCCATCATTCTTATTCATTTTTAAACACGTTTCTTGCTTTATTTCATATTATGTCCTCTGGTTACGTATCAGTCAGTGCTCCCTTTTTCTTCTAGCTTCATTCCTCCTTCATTCTTTCACTTAATTCAGTTTTGTTATCTTTCCGTTTCCTGCCATTTCCTCTTACGACACTTCATGATCTGAGTAACTTCCTCAGTTTCTCGAGGAACTGTTTACTGTCCACGAAATCCATCTGTTCTAAAAACTTAAAAGTTGTGATCAAGTCACCTTTATTCTTCTCTCTTTCTAGTTGGCAAATTCAAACCCTTTATCCATTTCTTGTAACATAGCTCCCTTAATTCTGGTGCCATCTCTGTTACCTTCCTCTAGACTTCCTTTATGAGTTCGATGTGCTTCTCATGACGTGGTAACCAAGGTTCAGAAACATACTCTAGTTTTGTGTGTATGTGTGTGTTATACATATATCTACATGTTTGTTAAGGGTAGAATATTTATGTACAGACACTAATCATTACCTTTGAAAATTGTTTCTAATACTGAGAGATGGGGAAGTATCACAGTGGTACTGGTGTCCACACATGAGACACTCTTTCTCTGGCGTGACTTCACCAACGCCCACCCTGTGCATTGCTGGTGCGCATGATGATGGCGGGTATACACTGGGCATGGCCCCACGTATACCCTAGGGAGGCACACAGTAATAAATTTCAATGTTTGTTTGGGTTTACCAGGCAATGCCGCTTCCTTATCGCCCGACACCTACTTAAACTTGCCAGAAGAATTATTGGTCTGGACCTGTGGTGATGGTGGGTGGTACCCGAGACCCGTGGTGAGAGTGTGTGGTAGCAGGACCCGTGGTAAGGGTAGGTGGTGGTAGAACTAGGATCAATAGTGAGGTCAAGTCACGGTTTACCACTCTCACAACCCCATCTGATATGGCATCCTGGTCACAAGATCTGTAATATGTCCATCCCCAGGTCCCCTGTGGATTCTTGTAGTTTACTCCTTGCTAGGTGCTAAGTATAGCCTAGTCTTGTGTCACCGACCCCAGTATTTATTATGTTAGGAGTGGTAGCTCTGGCTTTACTCTCTCATACTGGCCAGGGGATGAGGCTGTGTATGAATGATTTCGTGGTTTGTACGTACCTGACCCACTCGGTGGAAGTGGAAATAAAGACTATTATATTAGACAGAGAGGTTGGCAGATACATGACTGAATCTCATTTAAGTCAAGCTTCTGATCAGTGCTGTGAAGCCTTCAGTTCTCCTTATATGCAAAGTCATCCACTGATACACTCTGTCTTCTCTCAATTACATCAAGTTACATCCACCACCCAAGAAAAATCTTTAATACCTTCGGGTGTTTGATAATTCTAAAGCCACATACACCCCAACTATGTGTATGGCATTTACTGAAGTGATATTAAAAGAAATCTATTTCCTACAATTTGGACGTATGCATTTCTTATTCCGGCAGCCATGAATAGAGCTTTACAAAAGTTTTATGTTAACCTTTGTCGTATATCTGGTTCTGGTAATAAATGAAATTCCTTTTTATGTAATCATCCTTTCTCGCAGTTGTCAGTGGATTAATACACTGCACAATTGTTACAAACGTATTGCAGGTATGTATGTGACATTTTGTTGGGCATAGGTGAAGCCTTATAAATATGATCATATATTGAACGTGAATACACCTCCCAGCACTATAATATCATAAACGAAATATTGTCCATTTTTTCCTCATTCATCAGCTTGGTACCACAGTTACAATAAGCCATTCACGTGCAACCAAATATGTGAGAAATGGGGACACTCATAGGGAAATTCATGCCCTCCAGAAGAGCCAGTCTCCATTTTCATTATGTCTTCTGGAACTGGGCTCTTAATGTCTGCTTCATTAATCATTTTATCTGAATCATCAAGAAGTTGCAATGTAGTCAGTGTAGGTTTTCAAGTTAGATGTGTCTTCCTTCGTTTAAGCCTCTCAAGATAAGTCATTGTATACGTCTTTGCTCCCCTAAACTGAGCAAAAGCATCTAGAACCTTCACTCCAACTTGTGCCTCCCGCTTCTCCTGAACTGGGAAAGATATCTTAGAACCTTCCCAGTAATACTGGTCATCCCTCCTAGCAGATATTCATGCATCTTACAAGGAGGGCTGTCCACCCTACCCACGTCTATACGTTTAATCTTCAAGATTTTGTAGCAAGGATGCCCAGCAAGATGTGGGTCTCACCGACTAGCCCGAAGTGCCCCGTCACACCTGGTGTCCTTAAACAAAGAAGAACCTTCCCGTTGCTGCTTTTATATCCCTCAACAAAAGCTTAAAAAGAAGCCTTTGTACATAGAGTGAACCGGGGGAAAAAAGAGAGTCTTGATATCTTTGTAAGCGTTGCTGTCCACGGGATGGGCGTGGGGCTTGAGGTAATGCGGGGGTACAGGTGTCGGCTGCTGCCACTCGCTGGGTCAGGCGCTATTTTCCTCATCTTGATTGAGTTAGTGGCGTGTGGTGCGGCGCGTGCTGCAGGGCCGCTCTCCTACGTCTTGCCCTTAGCTTTGATGTGAGGACAGCTTTTATCTGCTCAAGTTGCACACGACAACCCTTATCTTCCATGCTAATGGCCTAGAGGCGCGCAATCCTAGTGTGGGCCTTTGTTTCCTTTATATTTACCATACACATGTTACCACTAGAAGGAAAAACAGAACAAAGTGCCTCACGAAACGAGAAAAATATATTTGCTGAGAAAATCAGAAGAAAATGAACGTACCTGGTACATACTGTAACCAATTTTATACATCGCTTTTCTCGTTCTTATGTACACTTGTATATATGAGTCGTATGTAGTTTATCAATCATCTAACAGAACTGAAGTCAGTGTGAGCTTTTCAAAGTCCTCTCTGCTGGGCGCAGGCATGGGAGAACATGGCAGCGCGGGTGCTAAGCTCTGATTTGACTTTCCTTGCTGACACTTGTCACTACTTTACCAAGAACTTCGCAGTAAGATCCTTAAGCTCCAGGTCAACAAACAGGAATAGTTCCTAAGTCTTGTCTTGACAAGTTTAAAGTGAAAAATATACGACGTCCTAAGTTGCGTCAGAAACAAATACAAGTCGTAAATGGCGACCGGGGGGAGGAGGGAGGAGGGAGGAAGGGGGGGTAGGTTGATGGAACACAAAACACGTATCAGTGTTGCGTGAGTTTGATCATTGTGTTAGAATATTCAGATGTTGTTATGTACTGTAATGATACCTTGTAAGCTGTAGACTCATGGGGTTTGGATTAAGGCAACACCACGTCCGTGTCTTCCCCGATCCAACTTTGTTCTAGTTTTGCTCGAGGAAACACACAGCTGAGCCAAAGTAAATGAACATAGATCTAGAAGAAAGAAAAAAGAATCGGGAGGAAATCGCTTTCTCAACATGGAGTTTCATATGTAAACAAACTCAGATGCGCGTTGCACTGTGGGGATGAATGGTGGGGAAATTCACCATCAGTGGCGACTGTCAACACGGCGCACGGGAGTTTGTTGACGTGGGCGACAGCAGGGCGGGGCCAGTCCTGTGGAATGGGATGCAAAGAACGAGAACTGGGCGTAAAGGGTGAAGAGCCTGAAGGATTCACGAGTCGGAGGCTGCAGCGAGGAACCAAGGACGAACGAACTGTATGCGGACAGGAGTGCCATAGCTTGGGAAGAGGACGATAAATCTCAGATTGAATAAATAGAATTCTTGCGATTACGGAACTTGCGTCACAGATTTATGAGCGGACTTCCATATTCATTATAAGCAGTGGAGATGCATTTATAGCAGTAGGTATATGAAAATCGTATCCCTTGAAAAGGAATGTTTGTAGATATTTTGGTTGTGCTGAACACTCGGCCAGTCATGGGTCAGGTACAGCGGAGCAGTGAGGCCACAGTGACGATACTGTAATATTCTCAGCCAACCTCCACCCAAAGGATTTCGTAACCTTTTGAACACGACGGTAAGGCCCCTGACTATGACGGCACTACCCTTAGGTATGATGTCCTGGTCTTTGAGCCTACCCTCAATGGTTATATCATACTTCGGGGTTAATGAAAGTTTCGGTAGAGATGAGACTATTGTTCCTAACGGTGACTTCAGAAGGAGTACTCCAAGCTTCAAGTGTACGACAAGATGGTGGATGTGTCCGTGTCACTCTTGAATCTCAAGAACGTAGTTGTAGGGTCCTAGAGGGCCTGTCAGGGGCACCTTCCGAGTAACACACTCTTTATTTTCACCCAGAGAAGACCAAACTTTTCCTCAATGTTTTCCAAGAACCAGTGTACTGTATAGAAGAATCTCTGCATAAAGGGAGTCTTTTTTTTAGGAAAGAATATTTTTACTTCTCGGACAGACGCAACATCCGTAAGTTAGTTACTAAGATAGTAAACCAGTTATGCAACCTCAGCATCCCTTTGATAGGGTTGCCGCAGCTTCGAGAATACATTCCACTCGGGAACAGGGTGAGGTGGACTCATTTACAGCTTCAAGGTTCTCGATGACACTGTAGTCTTTTCCGTCCGCTGGCGGTGAAAGAACCTCCCGTTCGTTGTGTTACCACTTGCAACACATACGTCTTCCGAACAATAACCAACTTTGTGTCAGAAAGACAGAAACTTTACGTAAGACTGAAATTTAGGTAACGTGTGGCAGTGAACCCAAACCAGTCTTCTATCTTCACGTCATTAGTGGCTGTCATAAAGCTTGTCTCTTCACTCGCAGTACCTGGATAAACCGGAAGGTTCAGGATCTGGTCCTTCGTGCTCGTCTTATGAGGACGAGTTGTTGATGAGGTTGAGACTGTACCAGAATGTGTCTCTGATGATTTCTAAACGACAAGTGTAAACCACAGTATTCCACGTTACCCATCCCGCCATCAGAGCGTTTCAGTCATACATTATGAGATTAGACTTAATCTCATCTTATAGTGTATTCCTGCTACCCGTTGGATATACCACTTGGTGCTCGGGCACATCAGGTGCCATGTACTAACATACAAACGGTACACCTCCCTACAATCCTTCTCACTGATTTCTTAGTTTATTGGTGCTACATGGAAGTCGGGAAGCCTCCTCAGGGTTAGCTCCATGCCCAGCTTACGTATTATAGTTGATGGCTGCTAAGAGATGGCGGGTTATCGCGACGCAAAGCATGATCCATCTGACAGCTGATTATACTGTTGGAGTCGTCTTGAGCCAGCGTAAAAGAGCCCAGCACCGTCGTCTGTATGGGAGGAAAACGCCCGGCTTAGTTGTAATACACGTGAGCTGAAAGTGACGCGGTCACAGACAGTGTGTGTGTATGTTTGTTATTACTACTTGTACGCTTCAGGGCAACAGTTTTACACTTACGTTGTCCCTTTTCGTAACCTTATCTATCTATTCATGTATCTATCCATCTATCTATCTATCATTTATCTACATATTTTCTTCTTTTTAGTCATTTGCCGTTTTCTGAACGGTGGCATAGCGCCAAAAACAGACGGAGGGCGGCCTCATTCGCGCACATCCAGTGTCTAGGTGTCACTTCTAATGTACCGAAACCAGAGTCTCTTTATCGACAGCCAAAGACAGAGCTTTCCGGGGTTTTTCTCTGGCTGCTCCATATGCCTTGGTTCAGCTAACTGATAGATCGTTGTCTCTTGTATACCACATCTGTACGGTTCACAACCTCCCGCATGTTCAGGAATCGATCTCCTCCTCCTCGATTTCCCATTTTCCTGGTTCCCTCCATGTCCGAAATGTACAAGCTCTTATTTAATCTCTCCTTACTCATCCTCTCTTTTATGTAAACCACTTCAGCACACTCTCTTCAACTCACTCATGCCTACTCCTCTTACTACCGCACCTACGTCTTAACCTATTATTTCATATTATAAAAACACTTTTCACTCCACACATCATCCTCAAACATTTACTTTCCTACACACCCACCTTCTTCAGCACTTCTCTATATGGTGACCATGTCTCGCATCCATACAACACCGTTGGAACACTATACAATCAAAACATACCCATCTTTTCCTCATTAGTGACAAAGCCTCTCTTTCCACGCACTCCTCTGCGCCCAGAATCTTAGTTCCTTCACTCACCCTTTGACTTACTTCAGCTTCTATAGTTCCATTTACTGCTATGTCCACTACCAAGGTATCTAAAGTATCCTGCTTCCTCCACGCTCTCTTCATTCAAACTCAAATTCTAACTAATCTATCTCCTTTTAGTGTTAAGCCTAAAAACCTTATTTTGATTCATATTTACACTAAAATTTCTCGTTTTACATTCTCTCGGACACTCAAAAATAAGATTGTGCAGTTTCTTACTCGAATGCCATGAGCACCATACCAGTTACAAAGAACAACTAAATCACCTCCCAAGCCACCCCCACTCCTGACAAACTGCAGATTTGCTTTTCTGTAAATCAATATCCATAAAAAATCAAACAGCTATGGTGACATCACACACCCATTTCGTACACTCACCTTTGCCTGGAACAATTCACCATCCTCTCTTGCTACTCCCACACATGCCTTCTCTCTTGATGAAATCTCTTCACTGCCTGTAGCAGCTTTTTTCCTAAACAACATATTCGTAAACCTTCCACAGAACATCTTTATCAACCCGATCGTATGTTTTCTCCACGTCCGAAAATACCACGTAAAGATCTTTTTTTTTTCATTGAAGTATTCTTTACTCACAGTCCTTAAAGCATCCAATCCCTTCTTTCTGATCATGAGTGCGGAGTTTGTAGTACTGGGTCTACTGTTGATCTTTCCTATGTTCCCTACCTCTGGCCCTCCTCCCTCAGGGATTTGGGGGAAACTTTTGTGATAGTCCTCGACATCTCGAAAGTATTAGACAGGGTGTAGCACAAGTGTTTGCCATCTAGATTTCCTTCCTTTGGTATTTCTCCTTCTCTCTGTTCCCTTATGCATGGTTTCCTCCCTGGCCGTTACGTTGCAGGAGTTATCGATGGAGAGACTTCCCTTTCCTATCCTGTCGTGTCCACCAGGCTTCTGTCCTACCACCTATCCTCCTTCCTCTCTCAATAAATGATCTCTCTTTCCTCTGCTTCTAACCCTGTTTTACTTTTTATGCTCGTAATTCCACTTCGCATATTTCGCCCCACTTTCCCTCCTCTCCTCCATCTGATACTCGTTCTCTTTCTCGTAAGGAACACATATTCTCTCTCCTTTCGGAACTATGCAGCATCTCAGAATAAGGAAGCCGCTAAACTCAGTGGTGCTAAAGCGCATGCTTTTTCAATATTTCTAAAATGGATTCATATCCTTATGTTCAGTTCCAGAACATCATAATTCAACTTCGTAATAGTATGAAAATATTGGGTGTAACAATATCTTCCACTCTGTCCAGGGAATCTCATATAAGCAACATCACAAAGTATGCTTTCCAGAAACTTGAGGTGTTGTGTAGGAGGGGATTAATATGGCATAGCATAGAGCGTTGCTCACACATGTGGGATGGCTCATACTCCGCCTCTCCGTTAGCCAGAGTGGAATCATAAGCCTTCCGCGTTATTAGTTCTCCTGGCATCACCTCTCTTCGACCTTTCCTTTCAGTACGCCGCTATGTTGTTGCTCTCTCTCTTTTCCATAGGTATATGATTTTAGTCACTTCTCTTAAGCGGTTTGTGGGTGTCTACACCCCCATGGCTTGATCGTGAGGCATGTGGCTGACTGCTGCTACACCGTTACTTTGCAAACATCAGTCACTAGAGGATTTTTTTTCTTAAACAGCTAAGATTTGATGTTTTCTTCCTTTGTTTGTCTTTTCTTCATATAACCTCTCTATCTGTAACAGTCAGGTTTACAAACACCTACGGAATCTTGATTAATTCATATTTTTCCTTTCACTTTGCATCTTTTAATCAAATAGCTTTTGATTAACGCATATGTATATATATATATTTTTTTTTTGGCTTTCTCGCTGTCTCCCGCGTTTGCGAGGTAGCGCAAGGAAACAGACGAAAGAAATGGCCCAACCCACCCCCATACACATGTATATACATACGTCCACACACGCAAATATACATACCTACACAGCTTTCCATGGTTTACCCCAGACGCTTCACATGCCCTGATTCAATCCACTGACAGCACGTCAACCCCGGTATACCACATCGATCCAATTCACTCTATTCCTTGCCCTCCTTTCACCCTCCTGCATGTTCAGGCCCCGATCACACAAAATCTTTTTCACTCCCTCTTTCCACCTCCAATTTGGTCACCCACTTCTCCTCGTTCCCTTCACCTCCGACACATATATCCTCTTAGTCAATCTTTCCTCACTCATTCTCTCCATGTGCCCAAACCATTTCAAAACACCCTCTTCTGCTATCTCAACCACGCTCTTTTTATTTCCACACATCTCTCTTACCCTTAAGTTACTTACTCGATCAAACCACCTCACACCACACATTGTCCTCAAACATCTCATTTCCAGCACATCCATCCTCCTGCGCACAACTCTATCCATAGCCCACGCCTCGCAACCATACAAAATTGTTGGAACCACTATTCCTTCAAACATACCCATTTTTGCTTTCCGAGATAATGTTCTCGACTTCCACACATTCTTCAAGGCTCCCAGGATTTTCGCCCCCTCCCCCACCCTATGATCCACTTCCGCTTCCATGGTTCCATCCGCTGCCAGATCCACTCCCAGATATCTAAAACACTTTACTTCCTCCAGTTTTTCTCCATTCAAACTTACCTCCCAATTGACTTGACCCTCAACCCTACTGTACCTAATAACCTTGCTCTTATTCACATTTACTCTCAACTTTCTTCTTTCACACACTTCACCAAACTCAGTCACCAGCTTCTGCAGTTCCTCACATGAATCAGCCACCAGCGCTGTATCATCAGCGAACAACAACTGACTCACTTCCCAAGCTCTCTCATCCACAACAGACTTCATACTTGCCCCTCTTTCCAGAACTCTCGCATTCACCTCCCTAACAACCCCATCCATAAACAAATTAAACAACCATGGAGACATCACACACCCCTGCCGCAAACCTATATTCACTGAGAACCAATCACTTTCCTCTCTTCCTACACGTACATATGCCTTACAACCTCGATAAAAACTTTTCACTGCCTCTAACAACTCGCCTCCCACACCATATATTCTTAATACCTTCCACAGAGCATCTCTATCAACTCTATCATATGCCTTCTCCAGATCCATAAATGCTACATACAAATCCATTTGCTTTTCTAAGTATTTCTCACATACATTCTTCAAAGCAAACACCTGATCCACACATCCTCTACCACTTCTGAACCACACTGCTCTTCCCCAATCTGATGCTCTGTACATGCCTTCACCCTCTCAATCAATACCCTCCCATATAATTTACCAGGAATACTCAACAAACTTATACCTCTGAAATTTGAGCACTCACTCTTATCCCCTTTGCCTTTGTACAATGGCACTATGCACGCATTCCGCTAATCCTCAGGCACCTCACCATGAGTCATACATACATTAAATAACCTTACCAACCAGTCAATAACACAGTCACCCCCTTTTTTGATAAATTCCACTGCAATACCATCCAAACCCACTGCCTTGCCGGCTTTCATCTTCCGCAAAACTTTTACTACCTCTTCTCTGTTTACCAAATCATTTTCCCTAACCCTCTCACTTTGCACACCACCTCGACCAAAACAACTTATATCTGCCACTCTATCATCAAACACATTCAACAAACCTTCAAAATACTCACTCCATCTCTTTCTCACATCACCACTACTTGTTATCACCTCCCCATTTGCGCCCTTCACTGAAGTTCCCATTTGCTCCCTTGTCTTACGCACTTTATTTACCTCCTTCCAGAACATCTTTTTATTCTCCCTAAAATTTAATGATACTCTCTCACCCCAACTCTCATTTGCCCTCTTTTTCACCTCTTACACCTTTCTCTTGACCTCCTGTCTCTTTCTTTTATACATCTCCCACTCAATTGCATTTTTTCCCTGCAAAAATCGTCCAAATGCCTCTCTCTTCTCTTTCACTAATAATCTTACTTCGTCCCACCACTCACTACCCTTTCTAATCAACCCACCTCCCACGATTCTCATGCCACAAGCATCTTTTTCGTAATCCATCACTGATACCCTAAATACATCTCATTTCTCCCCCACTCCCCTTACTTCCATTGTTCTCACCTTTTTCCATTCTGTACTCAGTCTCTCCTGGTACTTCCTCACACAAGTGTCCTTCCCAAGCTCACTTACTCTCACCACCCTCTTCACCCCAACATTCACTCTTCTTTTCTGAAAACCCATACAAATCTTCACCTTAGCCTCCACAAGATAATGATCAGACATCCCTCAGGTTGCACCTCTCAGCACATTAACATCCAAAAGTCTCTCTTTCGCGCGCCTGTCAATTAACACGTAATCCAATAACGCTCTCTGGCCATCTCTCCTACTTACATACGTTTACTTATGTATATCTCGCTTTTTAAACCAGGTATTCCCAATCACCAGTCCTTTTTCAGCACATAAATCTACAAGCTCTTCACCATTTCCATTTACAACACTGAACACCCCATGTATACCAATTATTCCCTCAACTGCCACATTACTCACCTTTGCATTCAAATCACCCATCACTATAACCCGGTCTCGTGCATCAAAACCACTAACACACTCATTCAGCTGCTCCCAAAACACTTGCCTCTCATGATCTTTCTTCTCATTCCCAGGTGCATATGCATCAATAATCACCCATCTCTCTCCATCAACTTTCAGTTTTACCCATATTAATCGAGAATTTACTTTCTTACATTCTATCACATACTCCCACAACTCCTGTTTCAGGAGTACTGCTACTCCTTCCCTTGCTCTTGTCCTCTTACTAACCCCTGACTTTACTCCCAAGACATTCCCAAACCACTCTTCCCCTTTACCCTTGAGCTTCGTTTCACTCAGAGCCAAAACATCCAGGTTCCTTTCCTCAAACATACTACCTATCTCTCCTTTTTTCTCATCTTGGTTATATCCACACACATTTAGACACCCCAGTCTGAACCTTCGAGGAGGATCAGCACTCCCCGCGTGACTCCTTCTTCTGTTTCCCATTCTAGAAAGTTAAAAAATACAGGGAGGGGAGGATTTCTGGCCCCCCTCTCCCGTCCCGTCTAGTCGCCTTCTACGACACGCGAGGAATGCGTGGGAAATATTCTTTCACCCCTATCCCCAGGGATAATATACATATATATGGACATATATATACATATACACATACATACGCACATATACACACATACACACATATACATATATATACATATGAAAAATGTAAGAAATAATTTAGAAAACTGAAACTTCTAGCTTGAAATGAAATGAAAAAAATGAATGTCTCATATATATACATACATATATATATATATATATATATATATATATATATATATATATATATATATATATATATATATATATATATATATATATATATATATATATGTATATATATATATATATATATATATATATATATATATATATATATATATATATATATATATATATATATATATATATATATATATATATATATATATATATATATATATATATATATATATATATATATATATATATATATATATATATATATATATATATATATATATTTATATATATATATATATATATATATATATATATATATATATATATATATATATATATATATATATATATATATATATATATATATATATATATATATATATATATATATAGGATTTCCAGGGGGAGGGGAGGATTTCCAGCCCCCCGCTCCCTCCCCTTTTAGTCGCCTTCTTCGACACGCAGGGAATACGTGGGAAGTATTCTTTCTCCCCTATCTCCAGGGATATATATATATATATATATATATATATATATATATATATATATATATATATATATATATATATATATATATATATATATATATATTATCCCTGGGGATAGGGGAGAAAGAATACTTCTCACGTATTCCCTGCGTGTCGTAGAAGGCGATTAAAAGGGAAGGGAGCGGGGGGCTGGAAATCCTCCCCTCTCGTTTTTTAATTTTCCAAAAGAAGGAACAGAGAAGGGAGCCAAGTGAGGATATTCCCTGAAAGGCTCAGTCTTCTGTTCTTAACGCTACATCGCCAACGCGGGAAATGGCGAATAGTATGAAAAAAAAAAAAAAAATATATATATATATATATATATATATATATATATATATATATATATATATATATATATATATAAATATATTTATATATATATATATATATATATATATATATATATATATATATATATAAATATATTTATATATATATATATATATATACATATATATATATATATATATATATATATATATATATATATATATATATATATATATATATATATATATATATATATATATATATATATATATATATATATATATATTTATATATATATATATATATATATATATATATATATATATATATATATATATATATTTTTTTTTTTTGCTTTGTCGCTGTCTCCCGCGTTTCCGAGGTAGCGCAAGGAAACAGACGAAAGAAATGGCCCAACCCCCATACACATGTATATACTTACGTCCACACACGCAAATATACATACCTACACAGCTTTCCATGGTTTACACCAGACGCTTCACATGCCTTGATTCAATCCACTGACAGCACGTCAACCCCGGTATACCACATCGCTCCAATTCACTCTATTACTTGCCCTCCTTTCACCCTCCTGCATGTTCAGGCCCCGATCACACAAAATCTTTTTCACTCCATATTTCCACCTCCAATTTGGTCTCCCTCTTCTCCTCGTTCCCTCCACCTCCGACACATATATCCTCTTGGTCAATCTTTCCTCACTCATTCTCTCCATGTGACCAAACCATTTCAAAACACCCTCTTCTGCTCTCTCAACCACGCTCTTTTTATTTCCACACATCTCTCTTACCCTTACGTTACTTACTCGATCAAACCACCTCACACCACATATTGTCCTCAAACATCTCATTTCCAGCACATCCATCCTCCTGCGCACAACTCTATCCATAGTCCACGCCTCGCAACCATACAACATTGTTGGAACCACTATTCCTTCAAACATACCCATTTTTGCTTTCCGAGATAATGTTCTCGACTTCCACACATTCTTCAAGGCTCCCAGAATTTTCGCCCCCTCCCCCACCCTATGATCCACTTCCTCTTCCATGGTTCCATCCGCTGCCAGATCCACTCCCAGATATCTAAAACGCTTCACATCCTCCAGTTTTTCTCCATTCAAACTCACCTCCCAATTGACTTGACCCTCAACCCTACTGTACCTAATAACCTTGCTCATATTCACATTTACTCTTAACTTTCTTCTTTCACACACTTTACCAAACTCAGTCACCAGCTTCTGCAGTTTCTCACATGAATCAGCCACCAGCGCTGTATCATCAGCGAACAACAACTGACTCACTTCCCAAGCTCTCTCATCCCCAACAGACTTCATACTTGCCCCTCTTTCCAAAACTCTTGCATTCACCTCCCTAACAACCCCATCCAAAAACAAATTAAACAACCATGGAGACATCACACACCCCTGCCGCAAACCTACATTCACTGAGAACCAATCCCTTTCCTCTCTTCCTACACGTACACATGCCTTACATCCTCGATAAAAACTTTTCACTGCTTCTAACAACTTGCCTCCCACACCATATATTCTTAATACCTTCCACAGAGCATCTCTATCAACTCTATCATATGCCTTCTCCAGATCCATAAATGCTACATACAAATACATTTGCTTTTCTAAGTATTTCTCACATACATTCTTCAAAGCAAACACCTGATCCACACATCCTCTACCACTTCTGAAACCACACTGCTCTTCCCCAATCTGATGCTTTGTACATGCCTTCACCCTCTCAATCAATACCCTCCCATATAATTTGCCAGGAATACTCAACAAACTTTTTTTTTTTTTTTTATACTTTGTCGCTGTCTCCCGCGTTTGCGAGGTAGCGCAAGGAAACAGACGAAAGAAATGGCCCAACCCCCCCCCCCCCCCCCCATACACATGTACATACACACGTCCACACACGCAAATATACATACCTACACAGCTTTCCATGGTTTACCCCAGACGCTTCACATGCCCTGATTCAATCCACTGACAGCACTCACTCTTATCCCCTTTGCCTATGTACAATGGCACTATGCACGCATTCCGCCAATCCTCAGGCACCTCACCATGAGTCATACATACATTAAATAACCTTACCAACCAGTCAACAATATAGTCACCCCCTTTTTTAATAAATTCCACTGCAATACCATCCAAACCTGCTGCCTTGCCGGCTTTCATCTTCCGCAAAGCTTTTACTACCTCTTCTCTGTTTACCAAATATATATATATATATATATATATATATATATATATATATATATATATATATATATATATATATATATATATATATATATATATATCAACATATATATATATATATATATATATATATATATATACATATATATATATATATATATATATATATATATATATATATATATATATATATATATATATATATATATATATATATATATATATATATATATATATATATATATATATATATATATATATATATATATATATATATATATATATATATATATATATATATATATATATATATATATATATATATATATATATATATATATATATATATATATATATATATATATATATATATCCATACATATATATATATATATATATATATATATATATATATATATATATATATATATATATATATATATATATATATATATATATGTATATATATATATATATATATATATATATATATATATATATATATATATATATATATATATATATATACATATATATATATATATATATATATATATATATATATATATATATATATATATATATATATATATATATATATATATATATATATATATATATATATATATATATATATCAACATATACATACATATACATGCACATATGCAGACATTACATACATACACATGTACATATTCATACTTGCTTACCTTCATCCATTTCTGTCGCCACCCCGCCCCACAGGACAACAGCATCGCTATGCACTGCTTCAGCGAGGTAGTGCCAGGAATACAGAGAAAAAGGCCACAATCGTTCACACTCAGTCTCTCGTTGTCATGTGAAGTACATCGAAACCACAGCTCCCTTTCCACATCCAGGCCACACAGACCTTTCCATGGTTTATTCCAGACGCTTCACATGCCCTGGTTCAGTCCATTGATAGCCCGTCAACCCTGTTATACCACATCGTTCCAATTCACTCTATTCGTTGCACGCCTTTCACCCCCCTTTATGTTCAGGCCCCCCTCGCGCAAAATCTTCCATCCCTCCACGTCCAATTTGATCTCCCGCTTCTCCTTGTTCCCTCCACCTCTGACACGTATATTCTCTTTGTCACTCTTTCCTCACTCATTCGCTCCATATGTCCAAACCATTTTAACACTCTTCTGCTCTCAATCATACTCCTATTATTTCCACACATCCCTCTTACCCTTTCATTACTTATTCGATCAAACCACCTCACAGCACATATTGTCCTCACAAATTTCATTTCCTACACATCCACCCTGTTCCGTATACTCTATCCATAGCCCATGCTTCGCAGTCATATAACATTGTTGAAACTACTATTCCTTCAAACATACCCATTTTTCCTCTCCGAGATAACGCTCTCTACTTCCACACGTTCTTCATCACTCCCAGAACCTTCGCCCCCTCCCCCACCTTGTGGCTCAAAGCCGCTTCCATGGTTCCATCTGCTGCTAAGTCCACTCCCAGATATCCAAAACATTTCACTTCCTCCAATTTTTCTCCATTCAAACATACCTCCCAATTAATCTCCCCCTCAACCCTACTGACCCTAATAACCTCGCTCGTATTCACATTTACTCTTAGCTTTCTCCTTTCACACACTTTTCCAGACTCAGTCACCAACTTCTGCAGCTTCTCACACAAGAGCTGTATCATCAGCAGACAACAACTGACTCACTTCCCATACCCTCTCATCCACAAAAGACTGCATACTCGCCCTCTCTCCAAAACTCTTACATTTACCTCCCTAACCACCCCATCCATAAACAAATAAAACAACCATGGGGACATCATACACCCCTGCCCTAGGCCGACATTCACCGGGAACCAATCACTCTCCTCTTTTCCTACTCGTACAAATGCCTTATATCCTCAATAAACACTTTTCACTGCTTCTAGCAACTTACCTCCCAAACCATATACTCTGAATTCCTTCCACAAAGCATTTCTATTAACCCTATCATATGCCTTCTCCAGATCCATGAATGTTACATACAGATCTATTTGTTTTTCCAAGTATTTCTCACACACATTCTTCAGAGCAAACACCTGATCCACAAATCCTTTACCACTTCTGAAACCATACAGCTCTTCCCCAATCTGATGCTCTGTACATGCCTTCGCCCTCTCAATCAATACTCTCTTATATAATTTCTCAGGAATAATCAACAAACTTATGGCTCTGTAATTTGAACACTCATCTTTATCCCCTTTGTCTTTGCAGAATGGTACTATATACATGCATTCCGTCAATCCTCAGGCACTTCACCATGGTCCATATAGACGCTGAATATCCTTACCAACCAGTCAAGAATACAGTCACCCTCTTTTTTGATAAATTCCACCGCAATACCATCCAAACCCCCCGCCTTGCCGGATTTCATCTTCCGCAAAGCTTTCACTCCTCTTCTCTCTTAACCAAATCATTCTCCCTGACCCTCTCACTTCGTACACCACTCCGACCAAAACTCCCTTTATCTGCCACTCTATCATTAAACATATTCAACAAACCTTCAAAATACTCAGTCCATCTCCTTCTCACTTCATCATTGTCTGTTATCACTTGTTCACTTGCTCCCTTCACCGATTTTCCTATTTGTTCTCTCGGCTTACGCACGTTATTTACCTCCTTCCAAAACATCTCTATTTTTCCCTAGAATTTAATGATACTCTCTTACCCTAACTCTCATTTGCCCTCTTTTTCACCTCTTGCACTTTTCTCTTGACCTCTTGTCGGTTTCTTTTATACATCTCCGAGTCATTCGCACTACTTCCCCTGCAAATATCGCCCAAACACCTCTCTTTCCTCTTTCACTAACAATCTTGCTTCTTCATCCCACCACTCAGTACCCTTTCTAATCTGCCCACCTCCCACCTTTCTCATACCACATGCATCTTTTGCACAAGCCTTCACTACTTCCCTAAATACATCCTACTTCTCACCCACTCCTCTGACGTTATTTGCTCTTACCTTTTGCCATTCTATATTCAATATCTCTTGATACTTCCTCACACAAGTCCCCTTTCCAAGCCCACTTACTCTTACCAATCTCTTCTCCCTAACATTCTCTCTTCTTTTCTGAAAGTCTTTACAAATCTTCATCTTCGCCTCCACAAGGTAGTGATCAGAAATCCCTCCAGCTGCCCCTCTTAACACATTAACATCCAAAAGTCTCTCTTTTACACGCCTATCAATTAACACGTACTCCAGTAATGCCCCTTGACAATCTCTCCTACCCACATACGTATACTTATATACACACACATATATATAAATATATATATATATATATATATATATATATATATATATATATATATATATATATATATATATATATATATATATATATATATATATACATATATATATATATATATATATATATATATATATACATATATATATATACATATATATATATATATATACATATATATATATATATATATATATATATATATGTATATATATATATATATATATATATATATATATATATATATATATATATATATATATATATATATATATATATATATATATATATATATATATATATATATATATATATATATATATATATATATATGGTTTACCCCAGACGCTTCACATGCCCTGGTTCAATCCATTGACAGCACGTCGACCCCGGTATACCACATCGTTCCAATTCACTCTATTCCTTGCACGCCTTTCACCCTCTTGCATGTTCAGGCCCCGATCACTCAAAATCTTTTTCACTCCATCTTTCCACCTCCAATTTGGTCTCCCACTTCTCCTCGTTCCCTCCACCTCTGACACATATATCCTCTTGGTCAATCTTTCCTCACTCATTCTCTCCATGTGAATAAACCATTTCAAAACACCCTCTTCTGCTCTCTTAACCACACTCTTTTTATTTCCACACATCTCTCTTACCCTTACATTACTTACTCGATCAAACCACCTCACACCACATATTGTCCTTAAACATCTCATTTCCAGCACATCCACCCTACTGCGCACAACTCTATCCATAGCCCACGCCTCGCAACCATACAACATTGTTGGAACCACTATTCCTTCGAACATACCCATTTTTGCTTTCCGAAATAATGTTCTCGACTTCCAAACATTCTTCAAGGCTCCCAGAATTTTCGCCCCCTCCCCCACCCTATGATTCACTTCCGCTTCCATGGTTCCATCCGCTGCCAGATCCACTCCCAGATATCTAAAACACTTCACTTCCTCCAGTTTTTCCCAATTCAAACTTACCTCCCAGTTGCCTTGACCCTCAACCCTACTGTACCTAATAACCTTGCTCTTATTCACATTTACTCTTAACTTTCTTTTTTCACATACTTTACCAAACTCAGTCACCAGCTTCTGCAGTTTCTTACATGAATCAACCACCAGCGGTGTATCATCAGCGAACAACAACTGACTCACTTCCCAAGCTCTCTCATCCACAACAGACTTCATACTTGCCCCTCTTTCCAAAACTCTTGCATTCACCTCCCTAACAACCCCATCCATAAACAAATTAAACAGCCATGGAGACATCACACACCCCTGCCGCAAACCTACATTCACTGAGAACCAATCACTTTCCTCTCTTCCTACACGTACATATGCCTTACATCCTCGATAAAAACTTTTCACTTCTTCTAACAACTTGCCTTCCACACCATATATTCTTAAAACCTTCCACAGAGCATCTCTATCAACTCTAGCATATGCCTTCTTCAGATCCATAAATGCTACATACAAATCCATTTGTTTTTCTAAGTATATCTCACATATATTCTTCAAAGCAAACACCTGATCCACACATCCTCTACCACTTCTAAAACCACACTGCTCTTCCCCAATCTGATGCTCTGTACATGTCTTCACCCTCTCAATCAATACCCTCCCATATAATTTACCAGGAATACTCAACAAACTTATACCTCTGTAATTTGAGCACTCACTCTTATCCCCTTTGCCTTTGTACAATAGCACTATGGAAGCATTCCGCCAATCCTCAGGCACCTCACCATGAGTCATACATACATCAAATAACCTTACCAACCAGTCAACAATACAGTCACACCCTTTTTTAATAAATTCCACTGCAATATCATCCAAACCCACTGCCTTGCCGGCTTTCATCTTCCGTAAAGCTTTTACTACCTCTTCTCTATTTACCAAATCATTTTCCCTAACCCTCTCGCTCTGCACACCACCTCGACCAAAACACCCTATATCTGCCACTGTATCATCAAACACATTCAACAAACCTTCAAAATACTCGCTGCATCTCCTTCTCACATCACCACTACTTGTTATCACCCCATTAGCCCCCTTCACTGAAGTTCCCATTTGCTCCCTTGTCTTACGCACTTTATTTACCTCCTTCCAAAACATCTTTTTATTCTCCCTGGAATTTAATGATGCTCTCTCACCCCAACTCTCATTCGCCCTCTTTTTCTCCTCTTGCACCTTTCTCTTGACCTCCTGCCTCTTTCTTTTATACCTCTCCCACTCAATTGCATTTTTTCCCTGCAAAAATCGTCCAAATGCCTCTCTCTTCTCTTTCATTAATAATCTTACTTCTTCATCCCACCACTCACTACCTTTTCTAATCAAACCACCTCCCACGCTTCTCATGCCACAAGCATCTTTTGCGCAATCCATCACTGCTTCCCTAAATACATTCCATTCCTCCCCCACTCCCCTTACCTCCTTTGTTCTCGCCTTTTCCCATTCTGTACTCAGTCTCTCCTGGTACTTCTTCACACAAGTCTCCTTCCCAAGCTCACTTACTCTCACCACTCTTTTCACCCCAACATTCTCTCTTCTTTTCTGAAAACCCCTACAAATCTTCACCTTCGCCTCCACAAGATAATGATCAGACATCCCTCCAGTTGCACCTATCAGCACATTAACATCCAAAAGTCTCTCTTTCGTGCGTCTATCAATTAACACGTAATCCAATAACGCTCTCTGGCCATCTCTCCTACTTACATACGTATACTTATGTATGTCTCGCTTTTTAAACCAGGTATTCCCAATCACCAGTCCTTTATCAGCACATAAATCTACAAGCTCTTCACCATTTCCATTTACAACACTGAACACTCCCTGTATACCAATTATTCCCTCAACTGCCACATTACTCACCTTTGCATTCAAATCACCCATCACTATAACCCGGTCTCGTGCATCAAAACCACTAACACATTCATTCAGCTGCTCCCAAAACACTTGCCTCTCATGATCTTTCTTCTCATGCCCAGGTGCATATGCACCAATAATCACCCATCTCTCTCCCTCAGCTTTCAGTTTTACCCATATCAATCCAGAATTTACTTTCTTACACTCTATCACATACTCCCACAACTCCTGATTCAGTAGTAGTTCTACTCCTTCCCTTGCTCTTGTCCTCTCACTAACTCCTGACTTTGCTCCCAAGACATTCCCAAACCACTCTTCCCCTTTACCCTTGAGCTTCGTTTCACTCAGAGCCAAAACATCCAGGTTCCTTTCCTCAAACATAATACCTATCTCTCCTTTTTTCTCATCTTGATTACATCCACACACATTTAGACACCCCAATCTGAGCTTTCGAGGAGGATGAGCACTCCCCACTTCTCTCCTTCTCTTTCCCTTTTTAGAAATCCAAATACCCTTTAGTCGCCTTCTACGACATGCAGGGGATACGTGGGAATTATTCTTTCTCCAATATCCCCAGGGATATACATATATATGTATGTGTGTATGTGTTTGTGTGTGTGTGTGTGTGTGTGTGTGTGTGTGTGTGTGTGTGTGTGTGTGTGTGTGTGTGTGTGTGTATCTATGTGATCTATTTTTGCTAATGTGAGCGAGATTCATCATATATCATGAATTATAATAAAAACATTAATTTGGTTTTTATGTTGTACTCAATTTGCATGTAAATTGATATTGTTGTGATTTAGTATATAGTAAAACTATTCATGTATCATGTTTTGCAATCATGGATTTACTTTGCCAAGCTATATTGCCCTATCGAACTGAACTTACTCCGTTTTGATTTGTACATTGTATAATCTCTCAAGATTTAAGTCTGTCAAGGGAGGTGAAAGCAGGATTCTGAATGCCCTCTGATACTGTCTGCCATTTTGGAACGTGGGATCCAAAGCAAATTGCCTCTAAGCAGCTTATTTCTATCCTCAGTTCGGTTGGAAACAAGATAAGCGTGTTCGGATGTTAGTTTTGGAGTGTCTGTGTGGGTGCATATGTGGTATTTGGATAGGCTGTCCTTACTTCACTGAGGGTGTAGGATTCCTGCTGTTCCCTCTGGGGAATGTCTTAAGGAACGTGGCAACCGTTCTCTCTTGAGGACTGTCTTAATGAACGAGTCAACTGAACCTTTAAGGACTATCTTAAAGAACGTGCCAACCGTTCTTTCTGAAGATTCTTGTAAGGAACGTGCTAAGATAAAACAGTGGTGGTGGATGTCCCTGAGTACTGTGCGTCTTACGTCATACCCTGGGACGATTGTTTAACAAGCTTTGGTGGCATCACAGCTGGGACAGCTATTCAACAAGGTTTGGTGTCCTTACAACTGGTGAGTGATTGATGACAAGCTTTCGCTAGCTGTGGCAGCCTCACAAACGGGGACTGATGTTTAACAAGGTTTGGTGGCGTCACAGCTGGGGACGGATATCTGACTAGCCGTGGCGGCATCACAGTGACGACGTCTATGTAGATCCGATGTGAATCGTTTAGGATGAGAGAGAGAGAGAGAGAGAGAGAGAGAGAGAGAGAGAGAGAGAGAGAGAGAGAGAGAGAGAGAGAGAGAGAGAGAGAGAGAGAGAGAATATTAACCTACCTACCAGTACTTCCGACGAGATTTTGATAACACTGTCGAGCTAGCGAGTGGCGTTCACCGCAGAAAAATCTATGGTTACGAAGATCGAGTCGTGTGAGTTATGTCTTGTCTAGTGTTATCTACAAGAAGGAAGGACTGAGCGATCGTGGACTGAGCGCCAGCTACCCCACGTGTGGGTGAGGCAGAAAGTAAAACAGACAACTACTTGTGCCGAGGGAGTGACAGTTGACAGTCGCTAACGCTCGGGCATATTACGCCGCTGTCATTAACCCTTCCGATACCGAAGCAAGTAGTACCGGAAATAGACCTCCCTGGTAGGTGGCTGCCGACCACCTACTACCTAACAGAGAGAGAGAGAGAGAGAGAGAGAGAGAGAGAGAGAGAGAGAGAGGTGTCAAGGGCTTGTGTTTGACTGAAACTGCGATTTCAAACACAGTTCTTAGATCTGCTAAACACTGTGAGGGACATTACTTATAATTCATCTTTGACCTTGCTTACAACTGTAATGTCATAATGTTCGAGTGTTCAGATTTCCTGATATCAAGATGGGAAGGTAGTTTCATAATCGTCATATCACATTAGATACATTTACTCTCAAATTTTGTGTCCGGTAAAATGATGTTCTTTTTTCACGTCTGACTACGTCAAAGCGAGTAAGTGATTTACATTAGAATCAAGAAGAAAGTCTCTTACGTCACAGATCGTACAGAAATCTCCAACGGAACCTTTTAAAACTTATGATCGAGTCTCTTTGAAGATCATATCTCATCTTCTTTGTTTTTCTCAGTCATTTCTGCTCTTCCTTTCTTGTCTGGCAGCTTATCTCTCTGGAGATGCTAGAGTGTGTGTCAGTACAGTGAAGATGACAACGAAGGTAAGGGGGTCCTTCACGGAGCACATCATCAGCCGTTTTGAACACACTTGCCCAAGTGGCCAAACCTCCAGTGAGCGAGGCAGGAGAGAGGTATCGAAGATAAGGGCACTGATAAAGATTACTCAGTCTCACTCAGGATAGTATTTACTGACGATGCATATGGGTAGGAAGAATCGTGTGCGGCGATCATACAACTGCCTGCATTAGTTCCCGAGGATGTGGCTCGATCATAGAGCCAGAAACAGGAGATTGCGAGCTCACTGATGTCCAACCAAGTAACGTTATTCAGTAAGTACGAAATCTGACAGTAATGTCACGCAGGCAAGGAAAGTCATTCATTAAGTACGAAAGCAGTTGATATTACATCTAGGCTAATGTGTTCAGTTTCTTTCTGGCTGTTCTGGTTTGACCTAGTTTGACCGGGTCATTAACAGCTCGCTGGGGAAGGTAATTAACATATCAAGTCTCATTTGACTCAACCTCCAGAGGCAGTAGTACAAGCTATAAGTAAGAGAAAAATAGTATGTGAGTAAGATACGTTACCCAGCAAACTCTGTTCCAAGTAGCTAGTGGCGCCTCAGTGTGTGACCCGGAACTAAGACTAAGGCTCCCTAATCGGGGGGGGGGGAGACT
The DNA here is from genome assembly GCF_036320965.1 of Panulirus ornatus. Lineage (NCBI taxonomy): Eukaryota > Metazoa > Arthropoda > Malacostraca > Decapoda > Palinuridae > Panulirus > Panulirus ornatus. The sequence goes on from NC_092225.1 coordinate 2,483,125, forward strand.
CCCATTTTTTCTCTTGCCCAGGGGAGACAGCAGATTTCTAAGAACTGATGGATTAGTCTGAGGACTGTGAGGGTAACCATTTTACCAGGAGCGAAGATTATACTAACGCGACTTTCATTTTTCGTTACATAATCCCTCAATTTTATTTTGTTGCCGACAGAGCATTTTTTTCCTGTCGGTAATGGCTTTATGTAGAAGGTCCCGGTGGCCCTGACCACACGGTAATGCCTTGTTGATGACTGTATCTACATAATGTGGCTGTTAGTGTGCAGTGAGAGGGAAGGGAGAGAGAGAGAGAGAGAGAGAGAGAGAGAGAGAGAGAGAGAGAGAGAGAGAGAGAGAGAGAGAGAGAGAGAGAGAGAGAGAGTTACATAGACATACAGACCCAAAGTCCAAGCTGGGTGGTCTGGTCTTAACGGTAAGAAAAAAAAGAAAAAAAAAACGAAAGAAAAGGCCCCATTGTAAGCAGCAGAAGAAAAGGATAGCAAAGCAAAGGCTTATAGGAGTCGGTTTCGATATTTGCGTCGAACTTAGTCATGTTATGGTGACAGGTGTCTAGATGTTCTCCAACACGGTATAAGTTACTAAGAACTCCTGGGATGCAAGGAGAGAGAGAGAGAGAGAGAGAGAGAGAGAGAGAGAGAGAGAGAGAGAGAGAGAGAGAGAGAGAGAGAGAGAGAGAGAGAGAGATCACAGAGACCCACCCAAGCGAGTGGTGTGGCTTTAACACTAATTAAATAAAGAACGTAGACCCCTTATAAGAAAAGTATACCTAAGCAAAGGCTCTCTGCCTGTCCCCCGGCAACACGCTGAACGGAAAGCGGGTAGAAAAAATACCTCGTAGGACTGATAAGCCTGAATTTGATTTTTATGAGAAAGTCAAAAGGTAGGATGGAGGTGAAAATATCACGCAACCCACGAACAAAGACATGCATTCCTTCACTTTCTGTTATGAAGACAACAGTATGAATAAACTTTGAACGTCAGCCTCGCGACTTGCCATGTCTGTATTACTCCTGAATTGGAAGGATGATGCAATGATTATTTTAGTACATTAATGTTAGCGCAGAATGGCCAGGGCGAAATCAATGGTTGAGAAGGAAGCAAGCTATGATGATTATTAGAGAAATTATTTAATACCGGAGAGTGACAGGTGATGATCAAGCTTAATTTAGTCCATTTCCTCTCGTTGGTACTACTGGCGCGACCTTAAAGAAATCTGTAATTGTGACGTTTCTGAATCCTTCAAGTATCTTAAAACATTCTGTTATCTTGCCTCGGAGTCGCCTCTTACTTAGAGCGCACAAATTTAACTTTCCCAGTCTGTCTACATATGGTTTGTTCTGTATGGAAGGGATCAGCAATGCTGTTGCTCTTCGCTGCACTGATTCCAATTTAAGAATGTCCTTACTTAGTTTGTTGGCTCAGACCTGCACTGCATATTCGAGGTGGGGTCTAACTAGACTTAGGTACGGTGGCAGTATCACATCCTTGCTTTTTTGATAAAGTTTCTGTTCATAAATCCTAAATATGATTGCTTTTTTCGCGGTTTTGTTGCCATATTGAGAGAAATTGAAGTAGTTGGAGACAATGACCCTTAGATTCCTTACAAAAAGGATGTCATTTATCTTGTGAACCGTTTGTTTATAGTCGAATTTCTAGTTAAGCTCTCAAATTTGTGACAGCTGACATTTATTGACGTTAAACGGCATTTCCTAATTTTCTAGATCATTTAACTACTTCATCTAGACCCTTCTGTAATCTTAGCTTATCTATTTTTATTCAATATGGCATTGCCGATCTTTGTGTCATCTGAAAATTTGGACATAGGCTATTAGACTTACATCAATATCATGAAAATGAGTGATGAAAAGTATAAACCTCATGACGGATCACTTGAGGATCCTACTAGTAACTAGTGACCATGGTGATGATGCACCGTTCATCAAGACTTGTTGCCTCCAATCACGTAACCAGGCTTCTGTCCAGTTTCCCGTGCAACCAGCAATCCCCAAGGTCCAGGCTTTATGTATCAGTTGAGCATCGGGGACTTTATTGAGTGCTTTAATCTTGTCTCGGATATTGAATGATTTATGACAAAATGGAAGGAGGTTTGTACGGCAGGATTTGTACCTTCTAGAACCATGCTGTGTATTAATGATCACACTCTGTTGTTCAAGGTAAGCTATGATTTTTTATCTAATAATCGACTCCAGAAATATATATATGATTGATGCGAGGCTAATAGCAGGGTGATTATCAGGCATTTCATTGCTTCCTTTTTTGAATACATATAGGAGTAAAGTCCACCAGTCTAATCCTGCTATACTAATCCATCATGGAGAGATTTATCAAAAACATTAGTCAACAGTTTAGCAATTTTTTGCTTAAAGTTTTTCATTACTCATGGATAGAAACTATCAGGACCTGGACTTTTATTAGTCTTTAACTTATCTATCTGTATTAGTACTTCTCTAAATGTGGCAGGAAATTCTGGTGTTGTGTGAGTGCTATTTATCATAATTTATCAAAATACGTGTCGATGCTTTGAGTGTAAAAACAAAATTAAAAACTTATTCAGGGTTGTTACTTTGCTTTTATCAGCCATAATGGGTCCCACATCTTCGTTTACTAAGGGTTCCATCTCACTTTTTATATTTCTTGTTATTGATATATCTATAAAATCTTTTAGGATTACTAAAGCTTTGTCTTGCAATACTCACTTCATACATGTTCTTGGTTTGTTTGATAAGCCTTTTTATTTCTCCTAACAGTATTATATTGCGTTGCAAGATTTGGGCCATAGCCTGATCTCGTAAGCTTGTAGAGAGTATTTGTGTGCCTTATAATCCTTGCGATATCTTAGGAGTACCATTCAGGCCTGTTGTTGATTGTATTACTTCTGTCGTACATAGGAACGAATGTGTCTTGTTGGTGCATAAAATGACGCTTAAAACATGCTCATAAATTCTCTGGGCATGAACTAACAAGGGTGAAACTCTTTAATGCGTTGCGCAACCCATTAAAATCCGGCCTTTTAAAGTTAGGGGAAAAATACCGGTTTTAGGGGAGTCGGTTCTGATATCTGTATCGAACCTAACGATGTTAATGTCACACGAACCTAGATGTTTGCCAGCACGAGTATTGGTTACTGTGAACTCCCGGGATGCAAGAACTAAATCAAGTATATCAGCTTCCCTCGTCGATTTTCTGATGGTTTGATAGAAAAAAATTCTCAACAAAGTTAGTAAGTTTAGCAAATATACTTTTTTACACCTGAAATACTTCGCCCATTGATTTCGAGAAGATTAAAATTTCTGAGAATGATCGAATATCTATCTATCCTTTACTGCTCTGTAAACTCTCGTACATAACAGTGCTAATAGCTGCTGGCTGATAAGGGCGTTATATACGACATATGGGGAAAGTTTGGAAATTCTTTGCTAATTTGGACACACAATTGTTCGGCAGCGGCAGGTGTTGCAGTATGAATTTCAATGGGGTTTGGGTACGATTTTACGTATAATGCAGTTCTACCTCCTTGACCGTCTCTATCCCTTACATATAATTTATAGTCTGGCACATTGTACGCGCTGATCATATCGTTGTTTTTCATGTTTAGAAATGTTTCTATTAATCTCACGATAACAACATGTTCAGTGTTTACGTGGCACTGTATTTCAATGATTTTGTTCTGGATTGATCTTATATTCCTTTAAAGTCCATTTAATTACTTCGTGTGATTTCCGAGATTGATAGTATGATTTAGCGACCAACTTTCCTTGGACGAGGTCTGATGAAGCCCTGAAACTCATTAGACCTTATCTAGGGATATCAGGTAATTACATGATTACATAGACGGACTAGGTACAAGGTGAAAAACATAGTTACGGAGACAAAGTGGATATAGAGTAGGAAATATGGTTAAAGAGAGGTAGAGAGTACGAAGCACAGTAGGTGGAGAGTGAAGGTGACAGGCGTTAGTGATAGGAACACGGAAGGTAGTGATAATCAGGGACGAAAGGAGTGTCGGTAAGGAAGAGGGTGAGTCTCCCTCACCTGCTCCTCTTCACCGTATCGTTGAATTTCAGACCTGCCGTCTCAGGTCGACCCGGTTGCAGGGCTTAATGACCTTTGCTGACCCACAATCTTTGATGGTACTGGACCATAGGGTGACGTCTCTTCACTGTGTTTCTTAGACTGGGTAACACGCGAGTAACACACATGACCTTCAGTTACTAGTGTTGCATGGAGCGTGAAACACAAGAACAACACACGAGCTGTAGCATCACTAGTGTTGCTTGGGGTATTAACAGTGGTGATGTTTTGGTAAGAAAATGTGAGACAGGCATCATCAGAACCTCTCATAAGTGCTGTGAGGACTAAATGATCACAGAAATCCGGGATATGATGATCTCAAGACTTTCCCAAATCGTGTGTTGAGAGACCATATCTACAGAAAAGTGTCTGTCCTTAAAGCATAGCACGCTGCTAGGTCTGTGTTTTGGTAAATAAGTGAATGTTCATTTGAGATCTGTAATGTCAGAGTCAAGATATATATTGATATACAAACAAATACACATTTTTGCATATAGATATTTTTTCATACATATTCGCCATTTCCCGCACTAGTGAGGTAGCTTTAAGAACAAAGGACTGAGCTTTAGAGAGAATACCCTCACTTGGCCCCCTTCTCTCTTCCTTCTTTTGGAAAAGCAAAAACGGGAGGGGAGAATTTCCAGCCCCCCTCTCCCTCCCATTTTAATTGCCTTCTACGACACGCAGGGAATAAGTGTCAAGTATTCTTTCTCCCTATCTCCAGGAATAATATATATATATATATATATATATATATATATATATATATATATATATATATATATATATATATATATATATATATATATATATATATATATTTTTTTTTTTTTTCTTTTTTTTTTTCATACTATTCGCCATTTCCCGCGATAGCGAGGTAGCGTTAAGAACAGAGGACTGGGCCTTTGAGGGAATATCCTCACCTGGCCCTCTTCTCTGTTCCTTCTTTTGGAAAATTAAAAAAAAGAAAAACAACGAGAGGGGGAGGATTTCCAGCCCCCCGCTCCCTTCCCTTTTAGTCGCCTTCTACGACACGCAGGGAATACGTGGGAAGTATTCTTTCTCCCCTATCTCCAGGGAAAATATATATATATATATATATATATATATATATATATATATATATATATATATATATATATATATATATATATATATATATATTTTTTTTTTTTTTTTTTTTTTTCTTTCTTTTTTTTGCTTTGTCGCTGTCTCCCGCGTTTGCGAGGTAGCGCAAGGGAACAGACGAAAGAAATGGCCCAACCCACCCCCATACACATGTATGTACATACGCCCACACACGCAAATATACAATACCTACACAGCTTTCCATGGTTTACCCCAGACGCTTCACATACCCTGATTCAATCCACTGACAGCACGTCAACCCCGGTATACCACATCTATCCAATTCACTCTGTTCCTTGCCCTCCTTTCACCCTCTTGCATGTTCAGGCCCCGATCACTCAAAATCTTTTTCACTCCATCTTTCCACCTCCAATTTGGTCTCCCACTTCTCCTCGTTCCCTCCACCTCCGACACATATATCCTCTTGGTCAATCTTTCCTCACTCATTCTCTCCATGTGCCCAAACCATTTCAAAACACCCTCTTCTGCTCTCTCAACCACGCTCTTTTTATTTCCACACATCTCTCTTACCCTTACGTTACTTACCCGATCAAACCACCTCACACCACACATTGTCCTCAAACATCTCATTTCCAGCACATCCATCCTCCTGCGCACAACTCTATCCATAGCCCACGCCTCGCAACCATACAACATTGTTGGAACCACTATTCCTTCAAACATACCCATTTTTGCTTTCCGAGATAATGTTCTCGACTTCCACACATTCTTCAAGGCTCCCAGGATTTTCGCCCCCTCCCCCACCCTATGATCCATTTCCGCTTCCATGGTTCCATCCGCTGCCAGATCCACTCCCAGATATCTAAAACACTTTACTTCCTCCAGTTTTTCTCCATTCAAACTTACCTCCCAATTGACTTGACCCTCAACCCTACTGTACCTAATAACCTTGCTCTTATTCACATTTACTCTTAACTTTCTTCTTTCACACACTTTACCAAACTCAGTCACCAGCTTCTGCAGTTTCTCACATGAATCAGCCACCCGCGCTGTATCATCAGCGAACAACAACTGACTCACTTTCCAAGCCCTCTTATCCCCAACAGACTTCATACTTGCCCCTCTTTCCAAAACTCTTGCATTCACCTCCCTAACAACCCCATCCATAAACAAATTAAACAACCATGGAGACATCACACACCCCTGCCGCAAACCTACATTCACTGAGAACCAATCACTTTCCTCTCTTCCTACACATCCACATGCCGTACATCCTCGATAAAAACTTTTCACTGCTTCTAACAACTTGCCTCCCACACCATATATTCTTAATACCTTCCACAGAGCATCTCTATCAACTCTATCATATGCCTTCTCCAGATCCATAAATGCTACATACAAATCCATTTGCTTTTCTAAGTATTTCTCACATACATTCTTCAAAGCAAACACCTGATCCACACATCCTCTACCACTTTCTAAAATGAGAAACAGAAGAAGGAATCACGCGGGGAGTGCTCATCCTCCTCGAAGGCTCAGACTGGGGTGTCTAAATGTGTGTGGATGTAACCAAGATGTGAAAAAAGGAGAGATAGATAGTATGTTTGAGGAAAGGAACCTGGATGTTTTGGCTCTGAGCGAAACGAAGCTCAAGGGTAAAGGGGAAGAGTGGTTTGGGAATGTCTGGGGAGTAAAGTCAGGGGTTAGTGAGAGGACAAGAGCAAGGGAAGGAGTAGCAGTACTCCTGAAACAGGAGTTGTCGGAGTATGTGATATAATGTAAGAAAGTAAATTCTCGATTAATATGGGTAAAACTGAAAGTTGATGGAGAGAGATGGGTGATTATTGGTGCATATGCCACTGGGCATGAGAAGAAAGATCATGAGCGGCAAGTGTTTTGGGAGCAGCTGAATGAGTGTGTTAGTGGTTTTGATGCACGAGACCGGGTTATAGTGATGGGTGATTTGAATGCAAAGGTGAGTAATGTGGCAGTTGAGGGAGTAATTGGTATACATGGGGTGTTCAGTGTTGTAAATGGAAATGGTGAAGAGCTTGTAGATTTATGTGCTGAAAAAGGACTGGTGATTGGGAATACCTGGTTTAAAAAGCGAGATATACATAAGTATACGTATGTAAGTAGGAGAGATGGCCAGAGAGCGTTATTGGATTACGTGTTGATTGACAGGCGCGCGAAAGAGAGACTTTTGGATGTTAATGTGCTGGGAGGTGCAACTGGAGGGATGTCTGATCATTATCTTGTGGAGGCTAAGGTAAAGATTTGTATGGGTTTTCAGAAAAGAAGATTGAATGTTGGGGTGAAGAGGGTGGTGAGAGTAAGTGAGCTTGGGAAGGAGGAGAGACTGAGTATAGAATGGAAAAGTTGAGAACAATGGAAGTAAGGGGAGTGGGGGAGGAATGGGATGTATTTAGGGAATCAGTGATGGATTGCGCAAAAGATGCTTGCGGCATGAGAAGAGTGGGAGGTGGGTTGATTAGAAAGGGTGGTGAGTGGTGGGATGAAGAAGTAAGATTATTAGTGAAAGAGAAGAGAGAGGCATTTGGACGATTTTTGCAGGGAAAAATGCAATTGAGTGGGAGATGTATAAAAGAAAGAGACAGGAGGTCAAGAGAAAGGTGTAAGAGGTGAAAAAGAGGGCAAATGAGAGTTGGGGTGAGAGAGTATCATTAAATTTTAGGGAGTATAAAAAAATGTTCTGGAAGGAGGTAAATAAAGTGCGTAAGACAAGGGAGCAAATGGGAACTTCTGTGAAGGGCGCAAATGGGGAGGTGATAACAAGTAGTGGTGATGTGAGAAGGAGATGGAGTGAGTATTTTGAAGGTTTGTTGAATGTGTTGATGATAGAGTGGCAGATATAGGGTGTTTTGGTCGAGGTGGTGTGCAAAGTGAGAAGGTTAGGGAAAATGATTTGGTAAACAGGGAAGAGGTAGTAAAAGGTTTGCGGAAGATGACAGCCGGCAAGGCAGCAGGTTTGGATGGTATTGCAGTGGAATTTATTAAAAAAGGGGGTGACTGTATTATTGACTAGTTGGTAAGATTATTTAATGTATGTATGACTCATGGTGAGGTGCCTGAAGATTGGCGGAATACGTGCATAGTGCCTTTGTACAAAGGCAAAGGGGACAAGAGTGAGTGCTGAAATTACAGAGGTATAAGTTTGTTGAGTATTCCTGGTAAATTATATGGGAGGGTATTGATTGAGAGGGTGAAGGCATGTACAGAGCATCAGATTGGGGAAGAGCAGTGTGGTTTCAGAAGTGGTAGATATATATATATATATATATATATATATATATATATATATATATATTATATATATATATATATATATATATATATATATATATATATATATATATATATATATATATATATATATATTATATATATCATCCCTGGGGATAGGGGAGAAAGAATACTTCCCACTATTCCCTGCGTGTCGTAGAAGGCGACTAAAAGGGAAGGGAGCGGGGGGCTAGAAATCCTCCCCTCTCGTTTTTTTTCTTTTTTTAATTTTCAAAAAGAAGCAACAGAGAAGAGGTCAGGTGAGGATAAATTCTCAAAGGCCCAGTCCTCTGTTCTTAACGCTACCTCGCTATCGCGGGAAATGGTGAATAGCATGAAAGATAAAAGATTTATATATATATATATATATATATATATATATATATATATATATATATATATATATATATATATATTTTTTTTTTTTTTTTTTTTTTTCATAATATCCGCCATTTCACATGTTAACGAGGTAGCGTTAAGAACAGAGGACTGAGCCTTTGAGGGAATATCCTCACTGTGCCCCGTTCTCTGTTCCTTTTTTCAAAAAAATAACGAGAGGGGAGGATTTCAAGCCCCCCCCCCCGCTCCCTTCCCTTCTTGTCGCCTTCTGCGACACGCAGGGAATACATGGCAAGTATTCTTTCTCCTCTATCCCCAGGGATGATATATATATATATATATATATATATATATATATATATATATATATATATATATATATATATATATATATATATATATATATATATATATATATATATATATGTCTATATATCTATCTATCTATCTATCTATCTATCTATCTATATATATATATATATATATATATATATATATATATGTACATATATTTTCTTATTTTTTTTTTTGCTTTGTCGCTGTATCCCGCGTTAGCGCGGTAGCGCAAGGAAACAGACGAAAGAATTGCCCAACCCACCCACATACACATGTATATACATACACGTCCACACACGCAAATATACATACGTATACATATATATACACACAACGACGTATACATATACACACATGTACATAATTCATACTGTCTGCCCTTATTATTTCCCATCACCACCCCACCACACATGAAATAACAACCCCTCCCCCCTCATGTGTGTGAGGTAGCGCTAGGAAAATTCAATAAAGGCCACATTCGTTCACACTCAGTCTCTAGCTGTCATGTAATAATGCACCGAAACCACAGCTCCCTTTCCACATCCAGGCCCTACACAACTTTCCGTGGTTTACCCCAGACGCTTCACATGCCCTGGCTCAATCCATTGACAGCACCTCGATCCCGGTATACCGCATCGTTCCAATTCACTCTATTCCTTGCACGCCTTTCACCATCCTGCATGTTCAGGCCCCGATCACTCAAAATCATTTTCACTCCATCTTTCCAACTCCAATTTGGTCTCCCACTTCTCCTCGTTCCCTCCACCCCTGACACATATATCCTCTTTGTCAACCTCTCCTGACTCATTCTCTCCATGTGACCAAACCATTTCAAAACACCCTCTTCTGCTCTCTCAACCACACTCTTTTTATTACCGCACATCTCTCTTACCCTATTATTACTTACTCGATCAAACCACCTCACACCACATATTGTCCTCAAACATCTCATTTCCGACACATCCACCCACCTGCGAACAACTCTATCCATAGCCCACGCCTTGCAACCATACAACATTGTTGGAACCACTATTCCTTCAAACATACCCATTTTTGCTTTCCGAGATAATGTTCTCGACTTCCACACATTCTTCAACGCTCCCAGAATTTTTGCCCCCTCCCCCACCCTATGACTCACTTCCGCTTCCATGGTTCCATCCGCTGCCAAATCCACTCCCAGATATCTAAAACACTTCACTTCCTCCAGTTTTTCTCCTTTCAAACTTACCTCCAAATTGACTTGACCCTCAACCCTACTGTACCTAATAACCTTGCTCTTATTCACATTTACTCTCAACTTTCTTCTTTCACACACTTTAACAAACTCAGTCACCAGCTTCTGCAGTTTCTCACATGAATCAGCCACCAGCGCTGTATCACCAGCGAACAACAAGTGACTCACTTCCCAAGCTCTCTCATCCTCAACAGACTGCATACTTGCCCCCCCTTTCCAAAACTCTTGCATTCACCTCCCTAACAACCCCATCCATATACAAATTAAACAACCATGGAGACATCACACACCCCTGCCGCGAACCTACATTCACTGAGAACCAATCACTTTCCTCTCTTCCTACACGTACACATGTCTTGCATCCTCGATAAAAACTTCTCACTGCTTCTAACAACTTGCCTCCCACACCAAATATTCTTAATACCTTCCACAGAGCATCTTTATCAACTCTATCATATGCCTTCTCCAGATCAATAAATGCGTCATACAAATCCATTTGCTTTTCTAAGTATTTCTCACAAACATTCTTCAAAGCCCCACAGGAAACAGCATCGCCACCCCATACGTCAGCGAGATAACGCCAGGAAACAGACAAAAGAAAGTCACATCCTTACACATCCTTACACGAGCCGTCATGTGTAATGCACCGGAACCACAGTTCCCTATTCACATCCAGACCTCCCAGACTTTTCCATGGTTTATCCCAGTCGTTTCACATGCCCTGGTTCAGTCCATTGACAGCTGGCTGAGCAAAGTATATCACATCGTTTCAATTCATTCTGTTTCGTGCACGCCTTTCACTCTCCTGCATGTTCAAGCCTCGATCGCTCAAATTTTTTTTTCACGCCATTCCTCCACCTCCAATCTTGTCTTCCGCTTCTCCTTGTTCCATCCATCATTGACGTATATATCCCCTTTTTCAACATTTGCTTACTCATCTCATACCACATATCGTCCTGAAACATTTAATTTCCTACACATCCACCCTCCTCAGTAAAGCCCTATTTTCAGCCAATGCCTCGAGACCATATGATATTGTTGGAACTGCTATTCCTTCAAACATATTCATTTTTGCTCTTCGATATAACAATTTCTCTTTCTACACATTCTTCAACGCTTTCAAAACCTTCGCCCCCTTCCAACCCTATGACACTTCCGCTTTCATGGTTCCATTCACTGATTAGTCCACTCCCAGGTATCTAAAACACTTCACCTCTTCCATTGTTCTCCATTCAGATTTACAACCCAACTAACCTGTCCCTTAACCCTTATAAACCTAATAACCTTGCTTTTATTCACATTATTTTCTACTTTCTCCGTTTACATACTCTTCCAAACTCAGATACCAACTTCTGCAGTTTTTCACTCGAATGAGCCACCAGCTGTGTATCATCGGCGAGCAACAACTGACTCCTCTCCAAGGTCCTCCCATCCCCAACAGACTTCATGCTCGTCCCTCTCTCCAAAACTCTTGCATTTGCCTCCCTAACCATCCCATCTATAAACAAATTAAACAACCATGGAGACATCACACACCCCTGCTACATACCGACCTTCACTGCAATCAATTCACTCTCTTCTCATCCTACTCGTACACAGGCCTTACACCCTTGATAAAAAGAAAAAACTTCTCAGCAGTTTACCTCTTACACCTTATATTCTTGAGATCTTCCACAAAGCATCTCCATCAACCCTATCATATGCCTTCTACAGATCCATAAATGCCACATACAAACCCATCTGTTTTTCTAAGTATTTTTCACATACGTTCTTCAAAGCAAACACCTGATCCACACATCCTCTACCACTTCTGAAACCACACTGCTCTTCCCCAATGTGATGCTCTGTACATGCCTTCACCCTCTCAGTCAATACCCTCCCATATAATTTCCCAGGAATACTCAACAAACTTATACCTCTGTAGTTTCAACACTCACCTTTATCTCCTTTGCCTTTATACAGTGGCATTATACATGCATTCCGCCAATCCTCAGGCACTTCACTATGATCCGTATGTACACTGAATATTGTTACCACGCAATTAGCAACAGAGTCAAGTTGGTTTAGGAATATAGATGATGTTCTTTGTGTTTGGCCAACAAACAAAAATTTACGAAAATTTCTTCCTTTCTTGATAATATAGTACCTTCCATCAACTTAACTGCGGAAGGGGAAAATAACTGTATGGTACTATTTTTAGATTGCATGATCCATAGGAATAGAAAAATGTTTATGTTTTGCATATACAGAAAACCTGGCAAAGTTTGTTCTTATATTCATTATTACTCAGCTCAACATGACAGAGTTTAACTATTATCATTCCAGTCGATGTCCCTTAAGGCATTACGTATATGCATTCCGGAATTTATTGATAATGAGTTTGAGAAGATATATTCCATTGGATCCAGGTTGAAATATCCCAGATCTTTTATCGATAAATCCCTTAAGCTAGCAAAGAAAAATATTCATGGAATTAAACCCAAACCTCACCTTGATACCAAGAATCTTTTGCTCTCTTTTAGTGATAATTTTACATTAGTTTCTAGGTTGCTTGAATTCTATAATGTAATTGTAGTTTTCAACAGTAACAATAATCAAAAACTCACCAGAAAATTCTGCGGTCTGTGTTTACAGAATTCCCTGTAAAAAATTGTTATATATATATATCATGTTGGGCAGAATGCTCAGGATCTTTATTTTAGATTTGAGTAACATAGATATAGTATAAGAACAGGAAAAGAATCAAATGCTTTGTTTAGTCATGTTAAAAATGATGATCGTTGTATTGACTGGAGTAAAGCCAATTCATTTATTGAATATAACTCTTGTACCGCGAGAAATATGAATGAATCTTCTATTATCAAATGCACAAAGAAATGTAGCTTTAACATTAGTCAAGGTCTATTAAAAATGAATGGCTCTGTCGTAGGCAAAATTTGTAGATCGTTCCCTTTCCTGTCCACATAATAGATATTTGTGACAGGCATAATGCCAGACCCGAACACCAGCACCAACCCGAACACCAGCATCCGGTAACACCTGTTAGCCAATGTAGTCTTAGCTACGTCTTTTCCTTGTATATCAACTACTATTCTATCTCATTCTTGTATCTCCTCAGACAATGTGACCAGTACACGAAAGTGCACTTGGGAACTTATCGTGTTTCATTTCCCTCGTGGGGAGGTGAAAACAAGTAATGGTGATGTGAGGAGATAGAATGAGTATTTTGAAGGTTTGTTGAATGTGTTCGATGATAGAGTGGCAGATATAGGGTGTTTTGGTCGAGGTGGTGTGCAAAGTGATAGGGTTAGGGAAAATGATTTGGTAAACAGAGAAGAGGTAGTAAAAGCTTTGCGGAAGATGAAAGCCGACAAGGCCGCAGGTTTAGATGATATTGCAGTAGAATTTATTAAAAAAGGGGGTGACTGTATTGTTGACTGGTTGGTAAGGATATCTAATGTATGTATGTCTCATGGTGAGGTGCCAGAGGATTGGCTCAAATTACAGAGGTATAAGTATGTTGAGTATTCTTTGGAAATTATATGGGAGGGTATTGATTGAGAGGGTGAAGGCATGTACAGAGCATCAGACTGGGAAGGAGCAGTGTGGTTTCAGAAGTGGTAGAGGATGTGTGGATCAGGTGTTTGCTTTGAAGAATGTATGTGAGAAATACTTAGAAAAGCAAATGGATTTGTATGTGGCATTTATGGATCTGGAAAAGGCATATGATAGAGTTGATAGAGATGCTCTGTGGAAGGTATTAAGAATATATGGTGTGGGAGGCAAGTTGTTAGAAGCAGTGAAAAATTTTTATCGAGGATGTAAGGCATGTGTACGTGTAGGAAGAGAGGAAAGTGATTGGTTCTCAGTGAATGTAGGTTTGCGGCAGGGGTGTGTGATGTCTCCATGGTTGTTCAATTTGTTTATGCATGGGGTTGTTAGGGAGGTAAATGCAAGAGTTTTGGGAAGAGGGGCAAGTATGCAGTCTGTTGTGGATGAGAGAGCTTGGGAAGTAAGTCAGTTGTTGTTCACTGACGATACAGCGCTGGTGGCTGATTCGTGTGAGAAACTGCAGAAGCTGGTGACTGAGTTTGGTAAAGTGTGTGAAAAAAGAAATCTGAGAGTAAATGTGAATTAGGGACAAGTCAATTGGGAGGTAAGCTTGAATGGAGAAAAACTGGAGGAAGTGAAGTGTTTTAGATATCTGGGAGTGGATTTGGCAGCGGTTGGAACCATGGAAGCGGAAGTGAATCATAGGGTGGGGGAGGGGGTGAAAATCCTGGGAGCGTTAAAGAATGTGTGGAAGTCGAGAACATTATCTCGGAAGGCGAAAATGGGTATGTTTGAAGGAATAGTGGTTCCAACAAAGTTATATGGTTGCGAGGCGTGGGCTATGGATAGAGTTGTGCGGAGAAGGGTGGATGTGCTGGAAATGAGATGTTTTAGGACAATATGTGGTGTTAGATGGTTTGATCGAGTAAGTAATGATAGGGTAAGAGAGATGTGTGGTAATAAAAAGAGTGTGGTTGAGAGAGCAGAAGAGGGTGTTTTGAAATGGTTTGGTCACATGGAGAGAATGAGTGAGGAAAGATTGACAAAGAGGATATATGTGTCAGATTTGGAGGGAACGAGAAGTGGGAGACCGACTTTGAGGTGGAAAGATGGAGTGAAAAATATTTTGAATGATCGGGGCCTGAACATGCAGGAGGGTGAAAGGCATGCAAGGAATAGAGTGAATTGGAACGATGTGGTATACCGGGGTCGACGTGATGTTGATGAATTGAACTAGGGCATGTGAAACGTCTGGGGAAAACCATGGAAAGTTCTGTGGGGCCTGGACGTGGAAAGGGAGCTGTGGTTTCGGTGCATTATTACATGACAGCTAGAAACTGAGTGTGAACGAATGTGGCCTTTGTTGTCTTTTCCTAGTTCTACCTCGCGCACATTTGGGGGGAGGGGGTTATTATTTCATGTGTGGCGGGGTGGCGATGTGAATGAATAAGGGCAGACAGTATGAATTATGTACATGGGTATATATGTATACGTCTGTGTGTCTCTATATATGTATACGTTGAGATGTATATTATATGACAGCTAGAAACTGAGTGTGAACGAATGTGGCCTTTGTTGTCTTTTCCTAGTGCTACCTCGCGCACATTTGGGGGGAGGGGGTTATTATTTCATGTGTGGCGGGATGGCGATGAGAATGAATAAGAGCAGACAGTATTAATTATGTACATGGGTATATTTGTATACGTCTGTGTGTCTATATATATGTATACGTTGAGATGTATAGGTATGTGTATTTGCGTGTGTGGACGTGTATGTATATACATGTGTATGTGGGTGGCTTGGGATATTTCTTTCGTCTGTTTCCTTGCGCTACCGTGCTAACGCGGGAGACAGCGACAAAGCAAAATAAATAAATGAATATATATATATATACATATTTTTTTTTTGTCGCTGTCTCCCGCGTTTGCGAGGTAGCGCAAGGAAAAAGACGAAAGAAATGGCCCAACCCAACCCCATACACATGTATATACATACGTCCACACACGCAAATATACATACCTACACAGCTTTCCATGGTTTACCCCAGACGCTTCACATGCCCTGATTCAATCCACTGACAGCACGTCAACCCCTGTATACCACATCGATCCAATTCACTCTTTTCCTTGCCCTCCTTTCACCCTCCTGCATGTTCAGGCCCCGATCACACAAAATCTTTTTCACTCCATCTTTCCACCTCCAATTTGGTCTCCCACTTCTCCTCGTTCCCTCCACCTCCGACACATATATCCTCTTGGTCAATCTTTCCTCACTCATTCTCTCCATGTGCCCAAACCATTTCAATACACCCTCTTCTGCTCTCTCAACCACGCTCTTTTTATTTCCACACATCTCTCTTACCCTTACGTTACTTACTCGATCAAACCAATTCACACCACACATTGTCCTCAAACATCTCATTTCCAGCACATCCATCCTCCTGCGCTCAACTCTATCCATAGCTCACGCCTCGCAACCATACAACATTGTTGGAACCACTATTCCTTCAAACATACCCATTTTTGCTTTCCGAGATAATGTTCTCGACTTCCACACATTCTTCAAGGCTCCCAGAATTTTCGCCCCCTCCCCAACCCTATGATCCATTTCCGCTTCAATGGTTCCATCCGCTGCCAGATCCACTCCCAGATATCTAAAACACTTTACTTCCTCCAGTTTTTCTCCATTCAAATTTACCTCCCAATTGACTTGACCCTCAACCCTACTGTACCTAATTACCTTCCTCTTATTCACATTTACTCTTAACTTTCTTCTTTCACACACTTTACCAAACTCAGTCACTGGCTTCTGCAGTTTCTCACATGAATCAGCCACCAGCGCTGTATCATCAGCGAACAACAACTGACTCACTTCCCACGCTCTCTCATCCCCAACAGACTTCATACTTGCCCCTCTTTCCAAAAGTCTTGCATTCACCTCCCTAACAACCCCTATCCATGAACCAATTAAACAACCATGGAGACATCACACACCCCTGCCGCAAACCTACATTCACTGAGAACCAATCACTTTCCTCTCTTCCTACACGTACACATGCCTTACATCATCGATAAAAACTTTTCACTGCTTCTAACAACTTGCCTCCCACACCATATATTCTTAATACCTTCTACAGAGCATCTCTATCAACTCTATCATAAGCCTTCTCCAGATCCATAAATGCTACATACAAATCCATTTGCTTTTCTAAGTATTTCTTACATACATTCTTCAAAGCAAACACCTGATCCACACATCCTCTACCACTTCTGAAACCACACTGCTCTTCCCCAATCTGATGCTCTGTACATGCCTTCACCCTCTCAATCAATACCCTCCCATATAATTTACCAGGAATACTCAACAAACTTATACCTCTGTAATTTGAGCACTCACTCTTATCCCCTTTGCCTTTGTACAATGGCACTATGCACGCATTCCGCCAATTCTCAGGCACCTCACCATGAGTCATACATACATTAAATAACCTTACCAACCAGTCAATAATACAGTCACCCCCTTTTTTAATAAATTCCACTGCAATATCATCCAAACCTGCTGCCTTGCCGGTTTTCATCTTCCGCAAAGCTTTTACTACCTCTTCTCTGTTTACCAAATCATTTTCCCTAGCCCTCTCACTTTGCATACTACCTCGACCAAAACATCCTATATCTGCCACTCTATCATCAAACACATTCAACAAACCTTCAAAATACTCGCTCCATCTGTTTCTCACATCACCCCTACTTGTTATCACCTCCCCATTTGCGCCCTTCACTGACGTTCCCATTTGCTCCCTTGTCTTACGCACTTTATTTACCTCCTTCCAGAACATCTTTTAATTCTCCCTAAAATTTAATGATACTCTCTCACCCCAACTCTCATTTACCCTCTTTTTCACCTCTTGCACCTTTCTCTTGACCTTCTGTCTCTCTTTTATACATCTCCCACTCAATTGCATTTTTTCCCTGCAAAAATCGTCCAAATGCCTCTCTCTACTCTTTCACTAATAATCTTACTTCTTCATCCCACCACTCGCTACCCTTTCTAATCAACCCACCTCCCACGATTCTCATGCCACAAGCATCTTTTGCGCAATCCATCACTGATTCCCTAAATACATCCCATTTCTCCCCCACTCCCCTTACTTCCATTGTTCTCACCTTTTTCCATTCTGTACTCAGTCTCTCCTGGTACTTCCTCACACAAGTCTCCTTCCCAAGCTCACTTACTCTCACCACCCTCTTCACCCCAACATTCACTCTTCTTTTCTGAAAACCCATACAAATCTTTACCTTAGCGTCCACAAGATAATGATCAGACATCCCTGCAGTTGCACCTCTCAACACATTAACATCCAAAAGTCTCTCTTTCGCGCGCCTGTCAATTAACACGTAATCCAATAACGCTCTCTGGCCATCTCTCCTACTTACATACGTATACTTATGTATATCTCGCTTTTTAAACTAGGTATCCCAATCACCAGTCCTTTTTCAGCACATAAATCTACAAGCTCTTCACCATTTCCATTTACAACACTGAACACCCCATGTATACCAATTACTCCCTCAACTGCCACATTACTCACCTTTGCATTCAAATCACCCATCACTATAACCCGGTCTCGTGCATCAAAACCACTAACACACTCATTCAGCTGCTCCCAAAACACTTGCCTCTCATGATCTTTCTTCTCATGCCCAGGTGCATATGCACCAATAATCACACATCTCTCTCCATCAACTTTCAGTTTTACCCATATCAATCGAGAATTTACTTTCTTACATTCTATCACATACTCCCATAACTCCTGTTTCAGGAGTACTGCTACTCTTTCCCTTGCTCTTGTCCTCTCACTAACCCCTGACTTTACTCCCAAGACATTCCCAAACCACTCTTCCCATTTACCCTTGAGCTTCGTTTCACTCAGAGCCAAAACATCCAGGTTCCTTTCCTCAAACATACTACCTATCTCTCCTTTTCTCACATCTTGGTTACATCCACACACATTTAGACACCCCAGTCTGAGCCTTCGAGGAGGATGAGCACTCCCCGCGTGACTCTTTCTTCTGTTTCCCATTTTAGAAAGTTAAAAAATACAAGAAGGGGAGGATTTCTGGCCCCCCACTCCCGTGCCCTCTAGTCGCCTTCTACGACACGCGAGGAATGCGTGGGAAGTATTCTTCCACCCCTATCCCCAGGGATAATATATATATATATATATATATATATATATATATATATATATATATATATATATATATATATATATATATATATATATATATATATATATATATATATATATATATATATATATATATATATATATATATATATATATATATATATATATATATATATATATATATATATATATATATATATATATATATATATATATATATATATATATATATATATATATATACATACATATACACACGCACATATACACACACACACATATATACATATGAAAAAAGTAAGAAATAATTTAGAAAACTGAAACTTCTAGCTTGAAATGAAATGAGAAAATGAATGTCACATAATGGTTCAACCTCTGGCTATGGAAAAGGGAAATGTATAATTTATTTACACAAACGTCAATAGTAGTTCTCATCAATTTAACCACTGAATCAATAAGCTTCAATTTCTAAGCTACATTTTTTTTTTCAATTTCACTATTTTCTTGTCAAAGCACCATGTATGAATTGGGTATAAACGAAGATAGGTTTCCGTAGTAAAAGGGGAGTTCCATTCCCAGCTGATGCCAAAGTCCTCCTTTTGACGAAGATTCTGTAAAATAGAAGATGAGCAGTTCAGAAGAGGTATCTTGGATTGCCTGGTTTTGTGGCCTTAGAGGCAATGAATTCTTCTGTGAGGGAGGTTGGCAGGAGCGTATACCGCTACACCAGCTACTACCCAACAGCTGTTGACATGGTCGCCACGGAGCTGGTGGACGTCAAGCAGCTCATCACCCACCGCTTCAAGTTAAAAGCCGTACCCTCAAACTTTGTATAAGGTCGCCCACTTAGGTGACATCTAACTTCCTTGCAGAATGTTCAACCGTGGCAGCGTCTGCGTGCTTCAGTTAACAAGGCACTGACACCGGTGGGTGATGGGAACATTGTGCTTCATACCTTACTATTCACTGTGAATGAACTTGTTTATACCACTAAGAAGATAATCACACAAACAAATTTTACATAATTTCTTTGTATGAAATTCCTAGATTGTCATTTCACAATGCGCGCCCGGTCACGCACAATCCAGCGTCCGTCACTTTGCGTTTGTCAACTGTTAACAGAAATGGCCTCAACGTACCAGGAAGCAGCTGGTATTCTGCATTTTATCATAACTGTAGTACAGCTCAGAAGAGCTATTTCGCTTAGAAATTCTTCGGTCAGGCGTGCCCACAGAGGAACAAAGGGTACAAAACCCCGTAAAGAAACTTAAAAGATCGTCCGCAACTCCGGCCGTGTATATATATATATATATATATATATATATATATATATATATATATATATATATATATATATATATATATATATATATATATATATATATTTATATATATATACATACATATATATACATACATATATGTACATACATTATCCCTGGGGATAGGGGAGAAAGAATACTTCCCACGTATTCCCTGCGTGTCGTAGAAGGCGACTAAAAGGGAAGGGAGCGGGTGGCTGGAAATCCTCCCCTCTCGTTTTTTTTTTTTAATTTTCCAAAAGAAGGAACAGAGAAGGGGCCAGGTGAGGATATTCCCTCTAAGGCCCAGTCCTCTGTTGATAACGCTACCTCGCTAATGCGGGAAATGGCGAATAGTACGAAAGAAAAGAAATATACATACATACATATATATATATATATATATATATATATATATATATATATACATATATATATATTATTTTTTTCTTTTTATACTTTGTCGCTGTCTCCCGCGTTTGCGAGGTAGCGCAAGGAAACAGACGAAAGAAATGGCCCCCCCCCCCATACACATATATATACATACGTCCACACACGCAAATATACATACCTACACAGCTTTCCATGGTTTACCCCAGACGCTTCACATGCCTTGATTCAATCCACTGACAGCACGTCAGCCCCGGTATACCACATCGCTCCAATTCACTCTGTTCCTTGCCCTCCTTTCACCCTCCTGCATGTTCAGGCCCCGATCACACAAAATCTTTTTCACTCCATCTTTCCACCTCCAATTTGGTCTCCCTCTTCTCCTTGTTCCCTCCACCTCCGACACATATATCCTCTTGGTCAATCTTTCCTCACTCATCCTCTCCATGTGCCCAAACAACTTCAAAACACCCTCTTCTGCTCTCTCAACCACGCTCTT
Source organism: Panulirus ornatus (assembly GCF_036320965.1). Lineage (NCBI taxonomy): Eukaryota > Metazoa > Arthropoda > Malacostraca > Decapoda > Palinuridae > Panulirus > Panulirus ornatus. The sequence goes on from NC_092225.1 coordinate 2,504,454, forward strand.
TTTATTTCCACACATCTCTCTTACCCTTACGTTACTCACTCGATCAAACCACCTCACACCACACATTGTCCTCAAACATCTCATTTCCAGCACATCCATCCTCCTGCGCACAACTCTATCCATAGCCCACGCCTCGCAACCATACAACATTGTTGGAACCACTATTCCTTCAAACATACCCATTTTTGCTTTCCGAGATAATGTTCTCGACTTCCACACATTCTTCAAGGCCCCCAGAATTTTCGCCCCCTCCCCCACCCTATGATCCACTTCCGCTTCCATGGTTCCATCCGCTGCCAGATCCACTCCCAGATATCTAAAACACTTCACTTCCTCCAGTTTTTCTCCATTCAAACTCACCTCCCAATTGACTTGACCCTCAACCCTACTGTACCTAATTACCTTGCTCTTATTCACATTTACTCTTAACTTTCTTCTTCCACACACTTTACCAAACTCAGTCACCAGCTTCTGCAGTTTCACACATGAATCAGCCACCAGCGCTGTGTCATCAGCGAACAACAACTGACTCACTTCCCAAGCTCTCTCATCCCCAACAGACTTCATACTTGCCCCTCTTTCCAAAAACTCTTGCATTTACCTCCCTAACAACCCCATCCATAAACAAATTAAACAACCATGGAGACATCACACACCCCTGCCGCAAACCTACATTCACTGAGAACCAATCACTTTCCTCTCTTCCTACACGTACACATGCCTTACATCCTCGATAAAAACTTTTCACTGCTTCTAACAACTTGCCTCCCACACCATATATTCTTAATACCTTCTACAGAGCATCTCTATCAACTCTATCATATGCCTTCTCCAGATCCATAAATGCTACATACAAATCCATTTGCTTTTCTAAGTATTTCTCACATACATTCTTCAAAGCAAACACCTGATCCACACATCGTCTACCACTTCTGAAACCACACTGCTCTTCCCCAATCTGATGCTCTGTACATGCCTTCACCCTCTCAATCAATACCCTTCTATATAATTTACCAGGAATACTCAACAAACTTATACCTCTGTAATTTGAGCACTCACTCTTATCCCCTTTGCCTTTGTACAATGGCACTATGCACGCATTCCGCCAATCCTCAGGCACCTCACCATGAGTCATACATACATTAAATAACCTTACCAACCAGTCAACAATACAGTCACCCCAAATGGGGAGGTGATAACAAGTAGTGGTGATGTGAGAAGGAGATGGAGTGAGTATTTCGAAGGTTTGTTGAATGTGTTTGATGATAGAGTGGCAGATATAGGGTGTTTTGGTCGAGGTGGTGTGCAAAGTGAGAGGGTTAGGGAAAATGATTTGGTAAACAGAGAAGAGGTAGTGAAAGCTTTGCGGAAGATGAAAGCCGGCAAGGCAGCAGGTTTGGATGGTATTGCAGTGGAATTTATTAATATATATATATATATATATATATATATATATATATATATATATATATATATATATATATATATATATATATATATATATATATATATATATATATATATATATATATATATTATCCTTTGGGATAGAGGAGAAAGAATACTTTCCACGTATTCCCTGCGTGTCGTAGAAGGCGACTAAAAGGGGAGGGAGCAGGGGGCTGGAAATCTTCCTCTCTCGTTTTTTAATTTTCCAAAAGAGGAACAGAGAAGGGGGCCAAGTGAGGATATACCCTCAAAAGCTCAGTCGTCTGTTCTTAACGCTGCCTCGGTAACGCGGGAAATGGCGAATAGTATGAAAAAAAAATTATGTATACTGTTTTACGCAGAATAATGTATTGTGTTATCACACTCCCTTTCCCTCAGAACATGATACGCTCTTGCAACTTTATGTGAAGTTCAGGACTCTCTGCTCCTGAAGATAGTGTTCCCTGACTCTAAGGTAGTGGAAATAATCTTCCCTGACTCTCTCATTCACAACTAGTAACTTTTACTTTTCCTTTCTTACTCAAAACCATCCACCCTCATTCTTCTAAACAGAACCATCCACCTTTCCTCTCCTACACAGAACCATCCACTTTCTACCACCTAGAACCAGCCATTCTCCCTTTCCGAATCAGAATCATCCACTTTCCCCTCTCCCTCCTTAAATCAGCCACTCCTCCTCTCCCACATAGGAACATTCAGATTTAAATTCAACATGTTTATTGACAATTACATCAAAGAGAGCTATTTAGCATGCTCATCAGCCCACCCAAAGCTCAAATTACACTCTATTCAAAACAATGTTGAAAAAAGTCATAAAATTTCATATCTATGAAACAATTTCATAACATCACATCACATCTTCCTTCAAAAAAAAAAAAATAAAACCATCTGTGTCACACCAGTAATACTGAATCCCCTAAACTGCGCAATACGTTTACATAATGTAATGGTATAATGTATGGGAGTCTAACTTCCCATAACGTCTACAAGGAATGCCATAAGTTCCTTCAATATACTGAAGCTTTACCATAGATAGAGTTTGTAGAGTTCAGAATTCTTAAACAATGTTTCAAACTGCTAGAATCATTACTCAAAATTTTCTTTACATTATCCATTTCCCATTGTTGACATATCTCAACCATGTTCAGTTTAATTCATTTGACATTCAGAACAGATTCATATTCACTGTTTCATTGATACACCATTGTTTAGCCATCTCATCTGCCACATCATTCATTCATACATATCTGCATAAAACTTACATCGTGGCTTGGTATTGATAAATCATGTATACTTTTCTTACATAGTAAAATAATGTCCTCATCCACAGCAGCTTCTGAATTTAATGTTAAAGGAGCACTTTGACTATCTATAGACCCATAAACCGACTTTTTCTAAGTAAGGACATATATTTGAGACCCACATATACGTGTATAACGTTCAGCTCCGCCGTAGTGATGGAACTTATGTTTCCAGTTCTCTTAGATATTCGTTCTTCTGCACTAATACCGTATTCATAGACTTTCCTTACAACAATACCACATCCAGCTCTACTTCCAATAACTAAACCATCATAGTACATACATATGAATAACATTTTCCTTAGGATACTCAGCAAAGTCCTCAATGAATATTTGGCTTAACTTATAAAGATTACAGTCTTTTTTATTTACCTCTAACTTATCCATTGTAAAGTAACTTTATCCTTAAGCCAGGGTTCAAAGTAAAGCTTATTTGGCAAAGGCACACATTGATCTGCAACATTATAATCATATACCAAATACAAAAGTGTTTAGTATATCCTTTCATTTCTATATTAGTAGCAACACCATATGTAACTTTATCAATAGCTAACTTGAGTATCACCCAGTCTGTTACTTAGGAACACCAATTCTCTCTTTGGTCACTCACTCACTCTCACTCAGGAGTAAGCACTCTTTCTCTCCAGCTCAGGCCCATCAGGACCATGTGCACCTTCATACCTACCCGATAAGTTTACAGGTCTTCCTCTTTAAAATGATATGTGTCTTTCTACTCCTGCCGCAATAATCCATAAGTTTCTTTTCTCTTCCATTATCACAAACAACCCCGTTAGTACCCAGTAGTTTAGTGCTGTTTGAATTCACTTATATCCACACTGCCTATCCCCACTGCACGCAGGGTCCCTCACTACTCACTTACGACCAACCACTATTTATCTCCTACTCAGGATGAACCCTCTGTTTCTATGACTAGCTTCTCTCCCCGTAATCACACACACACACACACACACACACACACACGGGTAGGTAGTAGATAGTAGGCAGCCATCGACCAAGAAGGTGCTATCAATTGGGCACCAGGCGGTGGGTTAGTGACGGCGAACAAGTCAGCCAGCACTAGTGTTTGTCAAGTATCCCGCTCCTGGTTCAGGTTGCTGTCTGTTCTCTAAGCCTCATATACATTTGAGTTGCTGGCATTCTGTATGTAATGTAACTTATGTAGTGAACCAGCTTTGTAACAGTTATTGAAATGGATACCCCACTGGGGTCTGACAAAAGACCATTTGTGACCCCTGTAATGCCTTTACGCTACCGCTCACACGATGAGCATGGCCGGCACAATAAACTTGTCCATGATACGGGAGCAAATCACATCAAGTTCACGGATACACTCACCTCAGTTCACACATCACACCCGGTGATATGTTACCTCACAACTACTTATTCTTAACTCTAGATTCTCTTGCGGTGAGCGCTGTGTGCTAACCATGCCTAATGTCATACATCAAGAAAAAATCATGATAGGAGGGCGTCATGATAGCAGAGCTCTCAACTCATACTTTTGAAATGGATACTCTCTCTCTCTCTCTCTCTCTCTCTCTCTCTCTCTCTCTCTCTCTCTCTCTCTCTCTCTCTCTCTCTCTCGTAATATTTCCAGGACCAGGAACGCTCCCCGATTGGTTGAAACTTAGCACTCCAACCTTGCCAGTTACGATTGGCCACTCTCCCCTCTCACATACACTACATCCACTCTCCCATTTTTCACTTACAACCAGCCACTCTCCTTGGCTCTCTAAGAGCCAGCCACCGTCTCTGACAGACTGAACGACACAGTAGCCAACATTCGTCACTTGTTGTACTGGGGTTGCCATACTTACCGAGAAAACTTGTGATTTACGTCTCATGGGTCAATCTGTAACACGATGCTGTGAGCCTAAGCTGACAGGAACTGCAGAGGGGAAGTCAAGTCTGAGAACTATATAACATGACGCCATGATACATTTCTTCACGCAGGACAAGTTGTTTGTTTGGATATTCAAACTTATGATTTTACGCCGTTATGGCTAAGGTGGAGCTAGAATGGGAGAGAGGATGTGGTGTAAGTGAGATAGGGTGAGTTGTGAGTTATCCATGAATCATATCTGTGATATTTGTCTGCTTCATCACCCCGATCTCTTAGCCATTTCAATCATAAGATAATAAGAGTGTCATTCTTTGTTCTTCAATCATTAGAGTACCGTTCAGAAGTGTACAGAATATCATTTACTTCTATTTTACTGGCTTGTTGTTGTTGTTTACATCGGGTGTTGAAGTACGAGTTTGAAAGCTAAAGAAAACAGATTTGGATATGTTTAACTCTCTTACATATGTTCTCTGTTTAATTCAATTCATTCGGTCCTTTCGTTCATGTTCGTACTTCTAATGTTCATTGCGTTGCTCAGGTAATGACGGGGTTTAGTCTCTTTCCTTAGATCACTGTGAGTCTTGGGGTTGAACCATGACGTTTAATAAACTCAGGAGTCTCATGGATGACTCATGGAAAAGTTATGATGGGAAATCACGTTAGGGGAACAGTGACTGGAGTTGCTGGTGAGCTACCAGGGCCAAGAAAGTGGACCTGGAACTATAATTAGTATGAATAGATGCTCTACTAGGTCACCTGAACTGGGCCTGGAACTGGTACCAAAGAAAATATCTACAAGGCAAAAGGCAATTAGGTGCACTGGTAGCCCACCAAGGCCGATGGAAAGTATTGGAACTAGAAATTGATTCCAGGTCGTGTGCATCCCCCCGTCCAGGCATTTCGTGTGTGAAGTTTTCCTGCAATATCGTCGGAGACCCGTACCTTGAGGCAATTCATTCCGATGTAAACACCGGTATTTTCTCCAATATCTCTCTTTCATTTCTCCTTGCTCTATTTCTTTCCCCTCTTGCTCTTTCTTCTCTTCTGTCTTCCTTTGCCCTCATCTTCTGCTGTCCATTCCTCTTTCTTCCATATCCAGATTGTCCTTTCCTCTATCTCATCCACATCAAAATGAGTTAGCGTCTCGAGACAACTAGTCACTGCATAGCCAGGCAGCCTTCAGGGAAGCGATGTCTCGTATGTATCCAGTTGGGTCTAACGCTGTCAGCCCAAGAGCTGCTGGAGTGTCGTCCATGACGGCCATGTTCCTGAACGACGGTAATTGTCGGATCTGCTGCTGACGTATTCTTCCATTGCTTGAGTACTGACATGATCGGTGCTCAGCTTCGTGTGTAAGCGGTACTGTGGAATGGTAAGCTATTGAAACTTTATTTGACCCATGCCGCTGAAACATTCATTTTGGTTTAAAGTTACCTTAGAATTAGTTATGTGCTCGCTGTTAATTCTGGTTGACCCACTTCTGGATTGTTATCATTCTACTGGGGGTGGAAACTACTTCCATATCTCTGAGGTTGGTATGAGTCGTAGAATTGTGCGTACCTAACGACAGAATTAGATTAGGTCTGTTATCTAGCATGAGAAGAAGATCTGAGACTGAAGTTAAACTGGACGAACTTATGGGAGGCTTAGAGTTGAGTGGACAGTGTGTGTATCAAATGACCAATTTGTACTTACCTATTTGTGAGACAGGGAGGCGTTCTATATTCATTGGGCCCTTTCTCTTGTGTGTGTGTGGGTGTGTGTGTGTGTGTGTGTGTGTGTGTGTTCGATATAGTGTGGATCATCCCTCTCCTCCTTCCCTACTTGACGCTGCAGGCTGGGTTGAATCTTTCACTGGAATGCAGGAGTGCACGGAGCGTAAACAAACACAAAACAGCTCCATAATTTGCCATGGCAAAAACACGTCTTCACCACCAGCGGGGTTCGTGCGGGACACGAGAGATGGTGGAAAAATATCAGAGCTGAGGTCAGTAGGGGAGTTTTCTTCTCTTGTTTACCTCTATAACATAAAGAGAAAGTGGGAAGCATGGGCAGATATTTTTTTATGTTTTCATAATTCTTTTCAACGAACTCAGACGAGTTCATGACTCTGATTCTATTTCCTTAACCTCTTAAGTGTAAAGATACGACCTTTGTGTTTGACGACCCAGTCTCCTACCTGGCCCTAAAGCGTTACATCAGAGGCAAGGCAATCACACTTAAGTGTCGTCCTGTCGTACTAAAGCATCGTACCGTCCTGCTGAAGGGTGCTATCAGGTTTAAGGGATTAATGGCCAGATTGACTTGAACTACTGTCCCTCAAGCTTCTAATAGGAAGGCGATACATTACTATGTATTCTGAGGCTTCCTTTTCATTATAACCAACCAATATGTACCTTTCAAATGATGTAATTACATACAAAATAAATTGTGCATTAACTAATGGGTGATTTATGCAACACTTTTTTAAAGTTCTATTCTCTAATTGCTGCATCAGCTTACTGGTTTCGGCCACTCACCACAGTTACTACCACACACCATAACAAGTGTCGCACACCGCAGCTCTGGTCACACACCACAGCCGCAGACACATGATAAAGTTCCAAAGATACACAAACGTCATATACACACCACAGACATACAAACACACTAAAGCCACAGCTGCGCACCACAGCTGTAGCCACACACCATAGCACCAGCCGTACACGTTCTCTACAGTTACACAGGACAGCTACAGCCACAGCTACACTCAACAGCTACATACACATCCAAAAACACGCATCACAGCGAAAGATACACGGAAACCACAGCCACACACCACAGTTCCAATCAGTAAGTTACACGCCACAGCTCCAGCTAAGCAGCTGTACACCACATTCACATGACAGCCACAGCCACACAGCTCCAGTCACATAACGTCAGCAGCTGCCAGAATGAGCTTTACAGGAACGTTCATTTAATTGAGAACGTTTATATAACCACTACGGAGTCACAGGAGTGTTATAGAAGCACATAACCTTGGAAGCGAGTCTGATAGGAGTAGCACAGACCTGACGATGGCTTAGAGGCAGAACATCCACCATACAGTCATCTTAAACCCTCCACAAATCATACACTGACTCATATAAGACCTCATATAAGACACTTATCGAAGTGCAAAATAATCATTCCTGGAAACAATAAAATGAGGTGAGAAAACAACAGAAAGACAACGGATAATGGAGGTGTTTGACACAGCCTTGCTAACTGCGTGGACCGTCAGCCTTCCTCGCACAGCTGAGATCTTCTTTTTTTGTAATGTTGAGCTACAAGGCAAATGAACCATGATCCCAAGTCGTTTGTGGGGGCAAAATAAGCCATTAGCATGGCATAAACCAGGCAAGTAAGGTAGTGTAAGTCAGGGCAAGAAAATTGACTTGTCAGTCAAACTGGACTTTACTGAGCCTCTCTCTCTCTCTCTCTCTCTCTCTCTCTCTCTCTCTCTCTCTCTCTCTCTCTCTCTCTCTCTCTCTCTCTCTCTCTCTCTCTCCTGAACAACACACCCTCATGCCGGAGGGAGGAATATGAAAGATAAAATCAAGGGGATGTTCCAGAGATTGGGAATGAGGAGATTGATGGACTGGTGAGCGTAGATGACAATAAGGAAACTGATGATACCAGGATATCGCGAGGATGTAGAGGTAGCTTAATTCTATAGGGAGATGGGGGACATATCACCTGGTAGGACTCTTGGTATAGCTTTAGTAAATAAAGTGTATGTTGACGATATACCACCATGAGTGGCACATTCAAACACAGGCCGCCCAGGGATCAAGCGCGCAAGTTAGAATTCTGGTTGTGGCAGTCGTTCCACAGTCAATCCAGCTGTTCATCCTCCCTTAGGGTTTGGAAGATAAAATAGGTAACTGGCTCAGGCTAGGATTATATATATATATATATATATATATATATATATATATATATATATATATATATATATATATATATATATATATATATACATACATCAGATTGGGGAAGAGCAGTGTGGTTTCAGAAGTGGTAGAGGATATGTGGATCAGGTGTTTGCTTTGAAGAATGTATGTGAGAAATACTTAGAAAAGCAAATGGATTTGTATGTAGCATTTATGGATCTGGAGAAGGCATATGATAGAGTTGATAGAGATGCTCTGTGGAAGGTATTAATAATAATGGTGTGGGAGGCAAGTTGTTAGAAGCAGTGAAAAGTTTTTATCAAGGATGTAAGGCATGTGTACGTGTAGGAAGAGAGGAAAGTGATTAGTTCTCAGTGAATGTAGGTTTGCGGCAGGGGTGTGTGATGTCTCCATGGTTGTTTAATTTGTTTATGGATGGGGTTGTTGGGGAGGTGAATGCAAGAGTTTTGGAGAGAGGGGCAAGTATGAAGTCTGTTGTGGATGAGAGAGCTTGGGAAGTGAGTCAGTTGTTGTTCGCTGATGATACAGCGCTGGTGGCTGATTCATGTGAGAAACTGCAGAAGCTGGTGACTGAGTTTGGTAAAGTGTGTGAAAGAAGAAAGTTGAGAGTAAATGTGAATAAGAGCAAGGTTATTAGGTACAGTAGGGTTGAGGGTCAAGTCAACTGGGAGGTAAGCTTGAATGGAGAAAAACTGGAGGAGGTGGAGTGTTTTAGATATCTGGGAGTGGATCTGGCAGCGGATGGAACCATGGAAGCAGAAGTGAATCATAGGGTGGGGGAGGGGGCGAAAATTCTGTGAGCGTTGAAGAATGTGTGGAAGTCGAGAACATTATCTCGGAAAGCAAGGGTGAGTATGTTTGAAGGAATAGTGGTTCCAACAATGTTGTATGGTTGCGAGGCGCAGGAGGGTGGATGTGCTGGAAATGAGATGTTTGAGGACAATGTGTGGTGTGAGGTGGTTTGATCGAGTAAGTAATGTAAGGGTAAGAGAGATGTGTGGAAATAAGAAGAGCGTGGTTAAGAGAGCAGAAGAGGGTGTTTTGAAGAAGTTTGGTCACATGGAGAGAATGAGTGAGGAAAGATTGACCAAGAGGATATGTATGTCGGAGGTGGAGGGAACGAGAAGTGGGAGACCAAATTGGAGGTGGAAAGATGGAGTGAAAAAGATTTTGTGTAATCGTTGCCTGAACATGCAGGAGGGTGAAAGGAGGGCAAGGAATAGAGTGAATTGGATCGATGTGGTATACCGGGGTTGACTTGCTGTCAGTGGATTGAATCAGGGCATGTGAAGCGTCTGGGGTAAACCATGGAAAGTTGTGTGGGGCCTGGATGTGGAAAGGGAGCTGTGGTTTCGGGTATTATTGCGTGGCAGATAGAGACTGAGTGTGAACGAATGAGGCCTTTGTTGTCTTTTCCTAGTGCTACCTCGCACACATGAGGGGGGAGGGGGATGGTATTCCATGTGTGGCGAGGTGGCGATGGGAGTGAATGGGGGCAGACAGTGTGAATTGTGTGCATGGGTATATATGTGTGTCTGTGTATGTATATATATGTGTACATTGAGATGTATAGGTATGTATATTTGCGTGTGTGGACGTGTGTGTGTATACATTGTGTATGGGGGTGGGTTGGGCCATTTCTTTCGTCTGTTTCCTTGCGCTACCTCGCAAACGCGGGAGACAGCGACAAAGCAAAATAAAAAAGAATATACATATATATATATATATATATATATATATATATATATATATATATATATATATATATATATATATATATATATATATATTTTATACTAATAGCCATTTCCCGCATTAGTGAGGTAGCGTTAAGAACAGAGGATGAGGACTGGGCCTTTGAGGGAATATCCTCACCTGGCCCCCTTCTCTGTTTCTTCTTTTGGAAGTATATATGTATATATATATATATATATATATATATATATATATATATATATATATATATATATATATATATATATATATATATATTATATATATTTATGTATATATACATATATATATATATATATATATATATATATATATATATATATATATATATATATATATATATATATATATATATATATAAATATATATATATATATATATATATATATATATATATATATATATATATATATATATATATATATATATATATATATATATATATATATATATATATATATATATACCTATATATATATATATATATATACATATATATACATATATATATTTATTTATATTTATTTATTATACTTTGTCGCTGTCTCCCGCGTTTGCGAGATAGCGCAAGGAAACAGACGAAAGAAATGGTCCAACCCCCCCCCCCCATACACATGTATATACATACGTCCACACACGCAAATATACATACCTACACAGCTTTCCATGGTCTACCCCAGACGCTTCACATGCCTTGATTTAATCCACTGACAGCACGTCAACCCCGGTATACCACATCGCTCCAATTCACTCTATTCCTTGCCCTCCTTTCACCCTCCTGCATGTTCAGGCCCCGATCACACAAAATCTTTTTCACTCCATCTTTCCACCTCCAATTTGGTCTCCCTCTTCTCCTCGTTCCCTCCACCTCCGACACATATATCCTCTTGGTCAATCTTTCCTCACTCATTCTCTCCATGTGCCCAAACCACTTCAAAACACCCTCTTCTGCTCTCTCAACCACGCTCTTTTTATTTCCACACATCTCTCTTACCCTTATGTTACTCACTCGATCAAACCACCTCACACCACACATTGTCCTCAAACATCTCATTTCCAGCACATCCATCCTCCTGCGCACAACTCTATCCATAGCCCACGCCTCGCAACCATACAACATTGTTGGAACTACTATTCCTTCAAACATACCCATTTTTGCTTTCCCAGATAATGTTCTCGACTTTCACACATTTTTCAAGGCCCCCAGAATTTTCGCCCCCTCCCCCACCCTATGATCCACTTCCGTTTCCATGGTTCCATCCGCTGCCAGATCCACTCCCAGATATCTAAAACACTTCACTTCCTCCAGTTTTTCTCCATTCAAACTCACCTCCCAATTGACTTGACCCTCAACCCTACTGTACCTAATAACCTTGCTCTTATTCACATTTACTCTTAACTTTCTTCTTCCACACACTTTACCAAACTCAGTCACCAGCTTCTGCAGTTTCTCACATGAATCAGCCACCAGCGCTGTATCATCAGCGAACAACAACTGACTCACTTCCCAAGCTCTCTCATCCCCAACAGACTTCATACTTGCCCCTCTTTCCAAAACTCTTGCATTTACCTCCCTAACAACCCCATCCATAAACAAATTAAACAACCATGGAGACATCACACACCCCTGCCGCAAACCTACATTCACTGAGAACCAGTCACTTTCCTCTCTTCCTACCCGTACACATGCCTTACATCCTCGATAAAAACTTTTCACTGCTTCTAACAACTTTCCTCCCACACCATATATTCTTAATACCTTCCACAGAGCATCTCTATCAACTCTATCATATGCCTTCTCCAGATCCATAAATGCTACATACAAATCCATTTGCTTTTCTAAGTATTTCTCACATACATTCTTCAAAGCAAACACCTGATCCACACATATATATATATATATATATATATATATATATATATATATATATATATATATATATATATATAAATGAGGTAAGGGGAGTGGGGGAGGAGTGGGCATACTAGAAAAGGTAGTGAGTGGTGGGATGAAGAAGTAAGATTGTTAGTGAAAGAGAAAAGAGAGGCGTTTGGACGATTTTTGTAGGGAAGTAATGTAGATGACTGGGAAATATGTAAAAGAAAGCGGCAAGAGGTCAAGAGAAAGGTGCATGAGGTGAAAAAGAGGTTAGATGAGAGTTGGGGTAAGATAGTATCATTAAATTATAAGGAGAATGAAAAGGTATTTGGAAGGATGTAAATAACGTGTGCAAGACAAGAGAACAAATGAGAAGATCGGTGAAGGGGGCTAATGGGGAGGTAATAACAAGTAGTGATGAAGTGAGAAGGAGATGGAGTGGGTATTTTGAAGGTTTGTTGAATATTTTTGATGATAGAGTGGCTGATATATGGTGTTTTGGTCGGGATGGTGTGAGAAGTGAAAGGTTCCGGGAGAATGGTTTGGTAAACAGAAAAGAGGTATTGAAAGCTTTGCGAAAGATGAAAGCCAGCAAGGCGGCGGGTTTGGGTGGTTTTGCAGTGGAATAAAATAAAAAAACGGGGTGACTGTGTTGTTGATTGGTTAGTATGGATATTCAATGTATGTATGGATCATGGTGAAGTGTATGAGGATTGGTGGAATGCATGCATAGTGACATTGTACAAAGGCAAAGGGGATGAAGGTGAGAGTTCGATTTACAGAGGCATAAGTTTGTCGAGTATTCTTGGGAAATCACATGAGAGGGTATTCATTGAGAGGATAAAGGCATGTAACAGAGCGTCAAACTGGGGAAGAGTAGTGTGGTTTCAGAAGTGGTAGGGGATATGTGGATCAGGTGTTTGCTCTGAAGAATGTGTGTGAGAAATACTTAGAAAAACAGTTGGATTTGTATGTAGCATTAATAGATCTGGAGAAGGCATATGATAGGGTTGACAGAGATGCTTTGTGGAAGGTATTAAGAGTATATGGTGTGGGAGGTAAGTTGCTAGAAGGAGTGAAAAGTTTTTATCGAGGATGTAAGGCATGTGTACGAGTAGGAAGAGAGGAAAGTGATTGGTTCCCAGTGAATGTCGGTTTGCGGCAGGGGTGCGTGATGTCTCCATGGTTGTTTGATTTGTTCATGGATGGGGTTTTTAGGGAGGTGTATGCAAGAGTTTTGGAGCGAGGGGCAAGTATGCAGTCTGTTGTGGATGAGATGGCTGAGGAAGTGAATCAGTTGTTGTTCGCTGATGATACAGCGCTGGTGGCTGATTCAGGTGAGAAACTGCAGAGGTTGGTGACTGAGTTTGGTAAAGTGTGTGAAAGAAGAAAGTTTACATTAAATGTGACTAAGAGCAAGGTTATTAGGTTCAGTAGGGTTGAGGGATAACTTAATTGGGAGGTAAGTATGAATGGAGAAAAAATTGAGAAAGTGAAGTGTTTTAGATATCTAGAAGTGGACTTAGCAGTGGATCGAACATGAAGGCGGAAGTGAGTCACAGGGTAGGGGAGGGAACGAAGGTTCTGGGAGCGTTGAAGAATGCGTGGAAGGCAAGAATGTTTTCTCGGAGAGCAAAAATGAGTATGTTTGAAAGAAAAGTGGTTCCGACAATGATATATGGTTGCGACGAATGGGCTGTAGATAGGGTAGTGCGGAGGAGGGTGGATGTGTTAGAAATGAAGTTTTTGAGAACAATATGTGGTGTGAGGTGGTTTGCTCGTGTAAGCAATGAAAGGGCAAGAGAGATGTGTGGTGATAGAAAGAGTGTGGTTGAAACAGCAGAAGAGGGTGTGTTGAACAGGTCTGTACACATAGAGAGAATGATTGAGGAATGATTGACAAGGAGGATATATGTGTCAGAGGTGGAGGGAAGAATGAGAAACGGGAGAACAAATTGGAGGTGGGGGGATGGAGTAAAAAAGATTTTGAGCGATCGCGGCTTGAACATACAGAGGGTGAAAGGCGTACAAGGAATAGAGTGAATTGGAACGATGTGTTATACCGGGGTCGACGTGCTGTCAATGGATTTAACCAGGGCATGTGAAGCGTCTGGGGTAAACAATGGAAAGGTCTGTGGGGCGTGGATGTGGAAAAGGAGCTGTGGTTTCGGTGCATTACACATGACAGCAAGATACTGAGTGTGAAAATGTGGCCTTTTTGTCTTTTTCCTGGTGCTACCTCGCTGGATGCTATTTCACGTTTGGTGGGGTGGCGACGAGAATAGATGAAGGCAGCACGTATGAATGTGTACTTGCGTATATATGTATATATCTGTGTATGTATAAGTATGTATACGTTGAAATGTGTATGTATGTATATGTGCGTGTATGGGCGTTTATGTTTATATATGTGTATGTGGGTGGTTGGGCCATTCTTCATCTGTATCCTTGCGCTCCCTTGCTAACACGGGAAACAGCTGTTAAGTATGATAGATTATATATATATATATATATATATATATATATATATATATATATATATATATATATATTTTTTTTTTCTTTTTTGTCGCTGTCTCCCGCGTTTGCGAGGTAGCGCAAGGAAACAGACGAAAGAAATGGCCCAACCCACCCCCATACACATGTATATACATACGTCCACACACGCAAATATACATACCTACACAGCTTTCCATGGTTTACCCCAGACGCTTCACATGCCTTGATTCAATCCACTGACAGCACGTCAACCCCGGTATACCATATCGCTCCAATTCACTCTATTCCTTGCCCTCCTTTCACCCTCCTGCATGTTCAGGCCCCGATCACACAAAATCTTTTTCACTCCATCTTTCCACCTCCAATTTGGTCTCCCTCTTCTCCTCGTTCCCTCCACCTCCGACACATATATTCTCTTGGTCAATCTTTCCTCACTCATTCTCTCCATGTGCCCGAACCATTTCAAAACACCCTCTTCTGCTCTCTCAACCACGCTCTTTTTATTTCCACACATCTCTCTTACCCTTACGTTACTTACTCGATCAAACCACCTCACACCACACATTGTCCTCAAACATCTCACTTCCAGCACATCCATCCTCCTGCGCACAACTCTATCCATAGCCCACTCCTCGCAACCATACAACATTGTTGGAACCACTATTCCTTCAAACATACCCATTTTTGCTTTCCGAGATAATGTTCTCGACTTCCACACATTCTTCAAGGCTCCCAGAATTTTCGCCCCCTCCCCCACCCTATGATCCACTTCCGCTTCCATGGTTCCATATATATATATATATATTGGAAATGATCACAATTTTGCGCGTGATCAAGATATTCCTATGAGTCCAAGGGGAAAATGAAACACGAAAAGTTCCCAAGTGCACTTTCGTGTAATAATCACATCATCAGGTGAGACACAAGAGAGAAATATAACAGTTAGTTGATATACATCGAAGAGACGAAGCTAGGACGCCATTTGGTAAACATGTGATTGTCCAAAACATACAACGAGCGTTCATAAACTTATCATTTTACAAATCTTATCAACAATAAAGTTATCTAATTTGTATAGACCATCTCTGATATTAAGATTATAATTCTTTGTGTATTCAATGATAGAAGATTCAATGATATTTCTCTTGGTAATAGAGTTAGAGTTAATAACTGAGATGGCGTTACTCCAGTCAATACAATGATCATAGTTTTTATCATGATTAAACAAGGCATTTGATTCTTGTCCCGTTCTTATACTATATTTATGTTGCTCAAGTTTATGAACGCTCGTTGTATGTTTTGGACAATCACATGTTTACAAAATGGCGTCCTAGCTTCGTCTCTTCGATGCATATCAACTGACTGTTATATTTCTCTCTTGTGTCTCCCCTGATGATGTTATTATTACACGAAAGTGCGCTTGGGAACTTTTCGTATTTCATTATCCCCGTGGACTCATAGGAATATATATATATATATATATATATATATATATATATATATATATATATATATATATATATATATATATATATATATATATATATATATATATATATATATATATATATATATATATATATATATATAAATGTGAATAAGAACAAGGTTATTAGGTACAGTAGGGTTGAGGTTCAAGTCAATTGGGAGGTAAGTTTGAATGGAGAAAAACTGGAGGAGGTAAAGTGTTTTAGATATGTGGGAGTGAATCTGGCAGCGGATGGAACCATGGAAGCGGAAGTGAATCATAGGGTGGGGGAGGGGGCGAAAATCCTGGGAGCATTGGAGAATGTGTGGAAGTCGAGAACATTATCTCCGAAAGCAAAAATGGGTATGTTTGAAGGAATAGTGGTTCCAACAATGTTGTATGGTTGCGAGGCGTGGGCTATGGATAGAGTTGTGCGCAGGAGGATGGATGTGCTGGGAATGAGATGTTTGAGGACAATATGTGGTGTGAGGTGGTTTGATCGAGTAAGTAATGTAAGGGTAAGAGAGATGTGTGGAAATAAAAAGAGCGTGGTTGAGAGAGCAGAGGGTGTTTTGAAATGGTTTGGGCACATGGAGAGAATGAGTGAGGAAAGATTGACCAAGAGGATATATGTGTCGGAGGTGGAGGGAACGAGGAGTGGGAGAACAAATTGGAGGTGGAAAGATGGAGTGAAAAAGATTTTGAGTGATTGGGGCCTGAACATGCAGGAGGGTGAAAGGCGGGCAAGGAATAGAGTGAATTGGATCGATGTGGTATACCGGGGTCGACGTGCTGCCAATGGATTGAATCAGGGCATGTGAAGCGTCTTGGATAAACCATGGAAAGTTGTATGGGGCCTGGATGTGGAAAGGGAGCTGTGGTTTCGGGCATTATTGCGTGACAGCTAGAGACTGAGTGTGAACGAATGGGGCCTTTGTTGTCTTTTCCTAACGCTACCTCGCACACATGAGGGGGGAGGGGGTTGTTATTCCATGTGTGGCGAGGTGGCGATGGGAATGAATAAAGGCAAACAGTGTGAACTGTGTGCATGTGTATATATATGTATGTGTCTGTGTGTGTATATATATATGTGTACATTGCGGTGTATGGGTATGAATATTTGCGTGTGTGGACGTGTATGTATATACATGTGTATGGGGGTGGGTTGGGCCATTTCTTTCGTCTGTTTCCTTGCGCTACCTCGCAAACGCGGGAGACAGCGACAAAGCAAAATAATAATATATACATATATATATATATATATATATATATATATATATATATATATATATATATATATATATATATATATATATATATATACATATATATATTGATTGAGAGGGTGAAGTCATGTACAGAGCATCAGATTGGGGAAGAGCAGTGTGGTTTCAGAAGTGGTAGAGGATGTGTGGATCAGGTGTTTGCTTTGAAGAATGTATGTGAGAAATACTTAGGAAAGCAAATGGATTTGTATGTACATTGTGTACATTGCGGTGTATGGGTATGAATATTTGCGTGTGTGGACGTGTATGTATATACATGTGTATGGGGGTGGGTTGGGCCATTTCTTTCGTCTGTTTCCTTGCGCTACCTCGCAAACGCGGGAGACAGCGACAAAGCAAAATAATAATATATACATATATATATATATATATATATATATATATATATATATATATATATATATATATATATATATATATATATATATACATATATATATTGATTGAGAGGGTGAAGTCATATACAGAGCATCAGATTGGGGAAGAGCAGTGTGGTTTCAGAAGTGGTAGAGGATGTGTGGATCAGGTGTTTGCTTTGAAGAATGTATGTGAGAAATACTTAGGAAAGCAAATGGATTTGTATGTAGCATTTATGGATCTGGAGAAAGTATATGATAGATTTGATAGAGATGCTCTGTGGAAGGTATTAAGAATATATGGTGTGGGAGGCAAGTTGTTAGAAGCAGTGAAAAGTTTTATCGAGGATGTAAGGCATGTGTACGTGTAGGAAGAGAGGAAAGTGATTGGTTCTCAGTGAATGTAGGTTTGCGGCAGGGGTGTGTGATGTCTCCATGGTTGTTTAATTTGTTTATGGATGGGGTTGTTAGGGAGGTAAATGCAAGAGTTTTGGAAAGAGAGGCAAGTATGAAGTCTGTTGGGGATGAGAGAGCTTGTGAAGTGAGTCAGTTGTTGTTCGCTGATGATACAGCGCTGGTGGCTGATTCATGTGAGAAACTGCAGAAGCTGGTGACTGAGTTTGGTAAAGTGTGTGAAAGAAGAAAGTTAAGAGTAAATGTGAATAAGAGCAAGGTCATTAGGTACAGTAGGGTTGAGGGTCAAGTCAATTGGGAGGTAAGTTTGAATGGAGCAAAACTGGAGGAAGTAAAGTGTTTTAGATACCTGGGAGTGGATCTGGCAGCGGATGGAACCATGGAAGCGGAAGTGGATCATAGGGTGGGGGAGGGGGCGAAAATCCTGGGAGCCTTGAAGAATGTGTGGAAGTCGAGAACATTATCTCGGAAAGCAAAAATGGGTATGTTCGAAGGAATAGTGGTTCCAACAATGTTGTATGGTTGCGAGGCGTGGGCTATGGATAGAGTTGTGCGCAGGAGGATGGATGTGCTGGAAATGAGATGTTTGAGGACAATGTGTGGTGTGAGGTGGTTTGATCGAGTAAGTAACATAAGGGTAAGAGAGATGTGTGGAAATAAAAAGAGCGTGGTTGAGAGAGCAGAATAGGGTGTTTTGAAATGGTTTGGGCACATGGAGAGAATGAGTGAGGAAAGATTGACCAAGAGGATATATGTTTCGGAGGTGGAGGGAACGAGAAGTGGGAGACCAAATTGGAGGTGGAAAGATGGAGTGAAAAAGATTTTGTGTGATCGGGGCCTGAACATGCAGGAGGGTGAAAGGAGGGCAAGGAATAGAGTGAATTGGATCGATGTGATATACCGGGGTTGACGTGCTGTCAGTGGATTGAATCAGGGCATGTGAAGCGTCTGGGGTAAACCATGGAAAGCTGTGTAGGTATGTATATTTACGTGTGTGGACGTGTATGTATATACATGTGTATGGGGGTGGGTTGGGCCATTTCTTTCGTCTGTTTCGTTGCGCTACCTCGCAAACGCGGGAGACAGCGGCAAAAAAAAAAAATATGTATATATATATATATATATATATATATATATATATATATATATATATATATATATATATATTTATTTAATCTATTTTGCTTTGTCGCTGTCTCCTGCGTTTGCGAGGTAGCGCAAGGCAACAGACGAAAGAAATGGCCCCACCCACCCCAATACACATGTATATACATACACGTCCACACACGCAAATATATATATATATATATATATATATATATATATATATATATATAATATATATATATATATATATATATATATATATATATATATATATATATATATATATATATATATATATATATATATATATATATATATATATATATATAGGAGTGATAGGAGAGGTAGACAAGTTGAATAACCCTGTGATTGAGCATGATTACTGAATAAATAAAACTGTAGGATGCTCTTAACATGGGTACACAGAGGCTCCCAGGGGAGGCAGATGATGGAGAAGGATGGCAATCTGTCCAGCGTTGAAAAAACAATGAACAGTGAAGGGGAGGATAGTTGGGATCTACGAGATGAATCTATGGTAGTAACTGACTAGGAGGTAACTGATGAGGAGCAGAATTCTGGGAACCTCAGAAGATGTGTAGAGGGAAATATTGAGGAAAGTCATGAAGGAGGCGATGTGTAAGGTCAGATACTGGACAATCAAGGGTGCACGTGAAGCAATGGATGGAAGCGTTATGAGAGCAACAGTCATTTGGGATAATTGTTTGGTGATGAAAAGCTGAGAACAAAAGGTGGGCCAATGCTGAACCGAAGGAATTTTTACAGCTGGAAGAGTGACCATTCGGATGGAAAGTTGACCATTTCTGAACAAGGAGGAAAGAGAAATCAAAAAATGGGAGCAGGGCAGAAAACAACTAGATGCAACTGACAAATTCTGATCTAGAAGTAAAAGTTTTGAGGAATCGATGAATGTATGGCCACTGAGGACTTACGCTTTTTATGGAATTATGTATCCAGAGGGTGCTGAAGCAAAAAGCAAATTTTGTCAAAAACATTATCAAGAAATTATTCGCGAATAGCAAACGAAAAGATTGATAGATAGATAGATAGAGAGAGAAAATTGTATATATATATATATATATATATATATATATATATATATATATATATATATATATATATATATATATATATTTTTCTTTCAAACTGTTCGCCATTTCCCGCATTAGCGAGGTAGCGTTAAGAACAGAGGACTGGGCCTTTTCACCTGGCCCAATTCTCTGTTCCTTCTTTTGGAAAATTAAAAAAAAAAAAAAAACGAGAGGGGAGGATTTCCAGCCCCCCGCTCCCTCCCCTTTTAGTCGCCTTTTACGACACGCAGGGAATACGTGGGAAGTATTCTTTGTCCCCTATCCCCAGGGAAAATATATATATATATATATATATATATATATATATATATATATATATATATATATATATATATATATATATATATATATATATATATATATATATATATATTATCCCTAGGGATAGGGGAGAAAGAATACTTCCCACGTATTCCCTGCGTGTCGTAGAAGGCGACTAAAAGGGGAGGGAGCGGGGGGCTGGAAATCTTCCCCTCTCAATTTTAATTTTCCAAAAGACGGAACAGAGAAGGGGGCCAGGTGAGGATACTCCCTCAGAGGCCCAGTCCTCTGTTCTTAAAGCTACCTTGCTTACGCGGGAAATGGCGAATAGTTTGAAAAGATATATATATATATATGGATTTGTATGTAGCATTTATGGATCTGGAGAAGGCATATGATAGAGTTGATAGAGATGCTCTGTGGAAGGTATTAAGAATATATGGTGTGGGAGGCAAGTTGTTAGAAGCAGTGAAAAGTTTTTATCGAGGATGTAAGGCATGTGTACGTGTAGGAAGAGAGGAAAGTGATTGGTTCTCAGTGAATGTAGGTTTGCGGCAGGGGTGTGTGATGTCTCCATGGTTGTTTAATTTGTTTATGGATGGGGTTGTAAGGGAGGTAAATGCAAGAGTCCTGGAGGGAGGGGCAAGTATGAAGTCTGTTGGGGATGAGAGAGCTTGGGAAGTGAGTCAGTTGTTGTTCGCTGATGATACAGCGCTGGTGGCTGATTCATGTGAGAAACTGCAGAAGCTGGTGACTGAGTTTGGTAAAGTGTGTGGAAGAAGAAAGTTGAGAGTAAATGTGAATAAGAGCAAGGTTATTAGGTACAGTAGGGGTGAGGGTCAAGTCAATTGGGAGGTGAGTTTGAATGGAGAAAAACTGGAGGAAGTGAAGTGTTTTAGATATCTGGGAGTGGATCTGTCAGCGGATGGAACCATGGAAGCGGAAGTGGATCATAGGGTGGGGGAGGGGGCGAAAATTTTGGGAGCCTTGAAAAATGTGTGGAAGTCGAGAACATTATCTCGGAAAGCAAAAATGGGTATGTTTGAGGGAATAGTGGTTCCAACAATGTTGTATGGTTGCGAGGCGTGGGCTATGGATAGAGATGTGCGCAGGAGGATGGATGTGCTGGAAATGAGATGTTTGAGGACAATGTGTGGTGTGAGGTGGTTTGATCGAGTAAGTAACGTAAGGGTAAGAGAGATGTGTGGAAGTAAAAAGAGCGTGGTTGAGAGAGCAGAAGAGGGTGTTTTGAAATGGTTTGGGCACATGGAGAGAATGAGTGAGGAGAGATTGACCAAGAGGATATATGTGTCGGAGGTGGAGGGAACGAGGAGAAGAGGGAGACCAAATTGGAGGTGGAAAGATGGAGTGAAAAAGATTTTGTGTGATCGGGGCCTGAACATGCAGGAGGGTGAAAGGAGGGCAAGAAATAGAGTGAATTGGAGTCATGTGGTATACAGGGGTTGACGTGCTGTCAGTGGATTGAAGCAAGGCATGTGGAGCGTCTGGGGTAAACCATGGAAAGCTGTGTAGGTATGTATATTTGCGTGTGTGGACGTGTGTATGTGCATGTGTATGGGGGGGGGGGGTTGGGCCATTTCTTTCGTCTGTTTCCTTGCGCTACCTCGCAAACGCGGGAGACAGCGACAAAGTATAAAAAAAAAAAAAAAAAAAATATATATATATATATATATATATATATATATATATATATATATATATATATATATATATATATATATATATATATATATAGAGAGAGAGAGAGAGAGAGAGAGAGAGAGAGAGAGAGAGAGAGAGAGTTATACAGATACACAGACCCAAGGCTCAAGCAGGCCGGTCTGGCCTTAGAATTACTGAAAAAAAATGCAGTCCCCTTAAAGCAGTAGAAGAAAAGGATAGGAATGCACGAGCTCTTTCCCCACCCACCGCTCCCCCCAGCAATACGCCAGACTGGAAACAGGTAGGAAAATACCTGGAAACTAACATGTATGAAGGAAGTTTTTGAGGGAAAGTCAGAAATTAGAGTGCATCTGAATATATTCATGTATTCCCATGCATCCTATCACCATAGACATGCCTCACGACTGACCGCGTATATGTTACTCCTGATGTCGCGTGATCATACAATAATTCCTTCTTGTTCCGTTAAAGCAAACTACTGTTCATTGTATATATATTCAATGTTGATACGTTTTAGCATCATGGCTAAGGCGAGTTCAGTGGTTGAGAAGGTAGAACGTTATACCTCTTCATTATAATGATCAAGCCTAATTTTGAACATATTGATGTGATCTTCTGGTGAACATGTTCTGGGTGCTTATTCCATGCGTCGATAATGTCACTGACAAAGAAATATTTCGTGAAGTTCGGTGACCTTTAAGTTTTAGTCAACTTCCTGTCGTTGGCAGCACTGGTGCGGGAGTAGAGTTTTCTATATCGACGTCGTTGAATTCTTGAAATATTTTAGAATATTCTATCAACCTCTCTAGGAGCCGCCTCTTGTTCAGAGAGTATAAATTCAATTTTCACAGTCTCTCATATGGTTGGTTACGTAAGGGAGGAATCAATTTAGCTGCTCTTCAATTTGCTGCTTCCAATTCAAGAATATCCTTCCTCAGGTGGGGGGCTCAGAATTGCACTGCATATTCGAGGTAGGGGTCTAATTAGCCTTAGATATAGTAACAATACCACATCCTTGCTTTTGTATGTAAAGTTTCTATTAATAATTCCCAAACATCCTATTTGTTGTCTCGGCAGCTTCGTTGCCATGTTGGTACAATTTGAAGTTGATGGACACAGCGGCCACGAGATGCCTCACACGAGGGGTGTCCTTTATCTTGTGGCCCATCACTTCGTAATCGATTTCTTGTTGAGATTTCCTACTTCCAACGGCAGACGTTTATTGACGTGATATGGCATTTGTCATTTTCTAGACTGTTTAACTAGTTTATGTAACTAGATCCTCTTGTAATCTTGGCCTGTCTTCTTCTGTTAATGTGCGGCGTTGCCAATCTTTGTTTCATCTGCAGATTTGGGCATTAGATCATTCAGCCCTACATTAAAGTCATTAACATAAAAGATGAAGATTATAGATCCCAAGACGGACCCCTAGGGGACTCCACTAGTAATGGGTGACAACGGAGATAATTCACTATTCATTATGACTCTTTATTTCCTATTACGTAACCAAGCTTTTATCCAATATCCTAGGCGACCACCAGTCAAGTTTCTAAATCAGCTGGACGATGCTGACAGTGGACAGTTCTACATAAGATGTAGTTACAGACTAATCAAAAGGTGTGACAAGAGGCTGGGCAAGAAGCTTATTAGAAAGGACAGAAATAAACAATAAATCTAGTCTAAGGGTAATGGTTGGTTGAAATAGACTATACAAGAAGACTGCGAATGTCGCATTAAACAAATGGTTAAAAAGTCACTTGATAGAAAGATCAAGAAATGGATCTGTTTTCCTATACCACAGTTCTAGGAACATGCCACAGCTCCAATCCTACATCACAGTTCCAGCTACATACCAAAGCTTCAGCCACAGTTTACAAACGCCTCTACACACCACAGATCCAGTCTCACAAAATAACTCCAGCCTCATGCCACGTTTCCAGCACACAATGCAGTTCCAGCACACAACACAGATCCAGTCACACACCACAGTTCCAGTCATACATCACAGCTGTAGATTCTACGTACCACAGCTCCCACCATATACAACAGCTCCAAACACACCATAGCTCCAGTCATAGAACTCAACTCCAGCCAAGCACCACAGTTCCAGCCACAAGCCACTGCTCAAGTTAGGTAGGCACGCATCACACAAAAGGCAGTAAGAATTTACTCCCATGTGATGTGTCTCAGAGTTGCACCGAGAAACTCATTACCATTCAGCTCACGTCCGCAAACCAAGACAACAGACTACCGAACTAATTCCTAATACCAACACTGAATAAACTACGCTCATCTGAATAATGTAGCTTGGTGAAACAGACCCTTTATGCTCACATAGATTAAGTAGGTGAAGAGTAATGGTTATATTAAACTAAATCTAGCATGGAAATATAAACTGCGAAAAAAACTCTTGCGTACCAGAACTCAGATGGAAGAAGGAACTCCACTGTGCCAAATTAAATTTCAGGAGCAGAACTACCCTTGTGTGTATTGGGCGGGTGACATAATCAACAACACCCTCCACGTAAGACTGTGCCATACATGTCCATTGGTGTAATACTAAAAAAAAAGATGACTCGAAATCTCAACTAGGACCTCCGTAGTGTAGCGTTTATCGTCGCCGACCGAAACGCGTTCACGAACCAGCTAGAGTCGAACCTGTATAGGTTCGAATCCTGGTCAAGGTAGGTTTTCCGCAACCTAGACAGCACTTCATTTTCTTCCAAGGGTTTGTCGATGAAGTGGGTACCCGCTTTAGGTGGGTATATATATGTGTATATATATATATATATATATATATATATATATATATATATATATATATATATATATATATATATGTATATATATATATATATATATATATATATATATATATATATATATATATATATATATATATATATATATATATATATATATATCCCTAGATACGTCTCATCGTTGTATATCAACTGTGTTATATTTCTCTCTAATGATGTGACTGTTACACGAAAGTGCCATTTGGTAAACATGCGATTGTCTTGGACAATCGCATGTATACCAAATGGCGTCCTAGCTACGTCTCTTCGTGGTCTATCAACTGACTGTTATATTTCACTCTTGTGTCTCCCTTGATGATGTGATTACTACACGAAAGTGCACTTGGAGAGTTATTGTGTTTCATTTTCCCCGTGGTCTCTTAGGAATATACTTGATAACGCGCAAAATTGTGATCCTTTCCAATATATATATATATATATATATATATATATATATATATATATATATATATATATATATATATATATATATATAATCCTTGGGGATAGGGGATTAAGAATACTTCCCACGTATTCCCTGCGTGTCGTAGAAGGCGACTAAAAGGGGAGGGAGCGGGGGGCTGGAAATCCTCCCCTCTCGTTTTTTTTTTTTAATTTTCCAAAAGAAGGAACAGAGGGGGCCAGGTGAGGATATTCCAAAAAAGGCCCAGTCCTCTGTTCTTAACGCTACCTCGCTAACGCGGGAAATGGCGAATAGTTTGAAAAAAAAAAAAAATATATATATATATATATATATATATATATATATATATATATATATATATATATATATATATACATATATATATATATATATATATATATATATATATATATTTATTTATTTATTTATTTATTTATTTTGCTTTGTCGCAGTCTCCCGCGTTAGCTAGGTAGCGCAAGGAAACAGACGATAGAATGGCCCAACCCGCCCACATACACATGTATATACATACACGTCCACACACGCAAATATACATACCTATACATCTCAATATACACATATATATACACACACAGAAATATACATATATACACATGTACATAATTCATACTGTCTGCCTTTATTTGTTTCCATCGCCACCTCGCCACACATGAAATAACAACCCCCTCCCACCAAACGCCCCATTCGTTCACACTCAGTCTCTAGCTGTCATGTAATAATGCACCGAAACCACAGCTCCCCCTCCACATCCAGGCCCCACACACCCTCCATGGCCCACCCCAGACGCTTCACATGCTCTGGTTCAATCCACTGACAGCACGTCGACCCCGGTATATCACATCGTTCAAAATCACTCCATTCCTTGCACGCCCCTCACCCTCCTGCATGTTCAGGCCCCGATCACTCAAAATCCCCTTCACTCCATCCTTCCACCTCCAACTTGGTCTCCCACCTCTCCTCGCTCCCTCCACCTCTGACACATATATCCTCTCGGTCAATCTCTCCTCACTCACTCTCTCCATGTGACCAAACCACCCCAAAACACCCTCCTCTGCTCTCTCAACCACACTCCCTCCACTTCCACACATCTCTCCCACCCCCACACTACTCACTCGATCAAACCACCTCACACCACATATTGTCCTCAAACATCTCACTTCCAGCACATCCACCCTCCCGCGCACAACCCCATCCACAGCCCACGCCCCACAACCATACAACATTGTTGGAACCACTATTCCTTCAAACATACTCAACCTTGCTTTCCGAGATAATGTTCTCGACTTCCACACATTCTTCAACGCTCACAGAATTTTCGCCCCCTCCCCCACCCTATGATTCACTTCCGCTTCCATGGTTCCATCCGCTGCCAGATCCACTCCCAGATATCTAAAACACTTTACTTCCTCCAGTTTTTCTCAATTCAAACTTACCTTCCAATTGACTTGACCCTCAACTCTACTGTACCTAATAAACTTGCTCTTATTCACATTTACTCTTAACTTTCTTCTTTCGCACACTTTACCAAACTCAGTCACCAGCTTCTGCAGTTTCTCACATGAATCAGCCACCAGCGCTGTATCATCAGCGAACAACAACTGACTCACTTCCCAAGCTCTCTCATCCACAACAGACTGCATACTTGCCCCTCTTTCCAAAACTCTTGCATTCACCTCCCTAACAACACCATCCATAAATAAATTAAACAACCATGGAGACATCACACACTCCGGCCGCAAACCTACATTCACTGAGAACCAATCATTTTCCTCTCTTCCTACCCGTACACATGCCTTACATCCTCGATAAAAACTTTTCACTCATTCTAACTACATGCCTCCCACACCATATATTCTTAAAACCTTCCACAGAGCATCTCTATCAACTCTATTATATGCCTTCTCCAGATCCACAAATGCTACATACAAATCCATTTGTTTTTCTCAGTATTTCTCACATACATTCTTCAAAGCAAACACCTGATCCACACATCCTCTACCACTTCTGAAACCACACTGCTCTTCCCCAATCTGATGCTCTGTATATGCCTTCACCCTCTCAATCAATACCCTCAAATATAATTTACCAGGAATACTCAACAAACTTATACCTCTGTAATTTGAGAACTCACTCTTATCCCCTTTGCCTTTGTACAATGGCGCTATGCAAGCATTCTGCCAATCCTCAGGCACCTCACCATGAATCATACATACATTAAATAACCTTACCAACCAGTCAACAATACAGTCATCCCCTTTTTTAATAAATTCCACTGCAATACTATCCAAACCTGCTGCCTTGCCGGCTTTCATCTTCCGTAAAGCTTTTACTACCTCTTCTCTATTTACCAAATCATTTTCCCTAACAATCTCACTTTGCACACCACCTCGACAAAAAACCCTATATCTGCCACTCTATCATCAAACACATTCAACAAACCTTCAAAATACTCACTCCATCTCCTTCTCACATCACCACTACTTGTTATCACCTCCCCATTAGCCCCCTTCACTGAAGTTCCCATTTGCCCCCTTGTCTTACGCACTTTATTTACCTCCTTCCAAAACATCTTTTTATTCTCCCTGAAATTTAATGATACTCTCTCACCCCAACTCTCATTTGCCCTCTTTTTCACCTCTTGCACCTTTCTCTCGACCTCCTGCCTCTTTCTTTTATACCACTGCCACTCATTTGCATTTTTCCCTGCAAAAATCGTCCAAATGCTTCTCTCTTCTCTTTCACTAATAATCTTACTTCTTCATCCCACCACTCACTACCCTTTCTAATCAACCCACCTCCCACTCTTCTCATGCCACAAGCATCTTTTGCGCAAGCCATCACTGCTTCCCTAAATACATCCCATTCCTCTCCTACTCCCCTTACCTCCTTTGTTCTCACCTTTTTCCATTCTGTACTCAGTCTCTCCTGGTACTTCCTCACACAAGTCTCCTTCCCAAGCTCACTTACTCTCACCACTCTCTTCACCCCAACATTCTCTCTTCTTTTCTGAAAACCCCCACAAATCTTCACCTTCGCCTCCACAAGATAATGATCAGACATCCCTCCAGTTGCACCTCTCAGCACATTAACAGCCAAAAGTCTCTCTTTCGTGCGTCTGTCAATTAACACGTAATCCAATAACGCTCTCTGGCCATCTCTCCTACTTACATACGTATACTTATATATATCTCGCTTTTTAAACCAGGTATTCCCAATCACCAGTCCTTTTTCAGCACATAAATCTACAAGCTCTTCACCATTTCCATTTACAACACTGAACACTCCATGTATACGAATTATTCCCTCAACTGCCACATTACTCGCCTTTGCATTCAAATCACCCATCACTATAACCCGGTCTTGTGCATCAAAACCACTAACACACTCATTCAGCTGCTCCCAAAACACTTGCCTCTCATGATCTTTCTTCTCATGCCCAGGTGCATATGCACCAATAATCACCCATCTCTCTCCATCCACTTTCAGTTTTACCCATATCAATCTAGAATTTACTTTCTTACACTCTATCACATACTCCCACAACTCCTGATTCAGGAGTAGTGCTACTCCTTCCCTTGCTCTTGTCCTCTCACTAACCCCTGACTTTACTCCCAAGACATTCCCAAACCACTCTTCCCCTTAACCCTTTAGCTTCGTTTCACCCAGAGCCAAAATATCCAGGTTCCTTTCCTCAAACATACTACCTATCTTTCCTTTTTTCTCATCTTGGTTACATCCACACACATTTAGACACCCCAATCTGAGCCTTCGAGAAGGATGAGCACACCTCGCGTGACTCCATCTGTTTCCCCTTTTAGAAAGTTAAAATACAAGGAGGGGAGGGTTTCTGGCCCCCCACTCCCGTCCCCTTTAGTCGCCTTCTACGACACATGAGGAATGCATGGGAAGTATTCTTTCTTCCCTTAACCCCAGGGATATATATATATATATATATATATATATATATATATATATATATATTTTTTTTTTTTTTTTTTGCTTCGCTGTCTCCCGCGTTTGCGAGGTAGCTCAAGGAAACAGACGAAAGAAATGGCCCAACCCACCCCCCATACACATATATATACATACGTCCACCACGCAAATATACATACCTACACAGCTTTCCATGGTTTACCCCAGACGCTTCACATGCCCTGATTCATTCCACTGACAGCACGTCAATCCCGGTATACCACATCGATCCAATTCACTCTATTCCTTGCCCTCCTTTCACCCTCCTGCATGTTCAGGTCCCGATCACACAAAATCTTTTTCACTCCATCTTTCCACCTCCAATTTGGTCTCCACTTCTCGTTCCATCCACCTCCGACACATATATCCTCTTGGTCAATCTTTCCTCACTCATTCTCTCCATGTGCCCAAACCATTTCAAAACACCCTCTTCTGCTCTCTCAACCACGCTCTTTTTATTTCCACACATCTCTCTTACCCTTACGTTACTTACTCGATCAAACCACCTCACACCACACATTGTCCTCAAACATCTCATTTCCAGCACATCCATCCTCCTGCGCACAACTCTATCCATAGCCCACGCCTCGCAACCATACAACATTGTTGGAACCACTATTCCTTCAAACATACCCATTTTTGCTTTCCGAGGTAATGTTCTCGACTTCCACACATTCTTTAGGGCTCTCAGGATTTTCGTCCCCTCCCCCACCCTATGATCCACTTCCGCTTCCATATATATATATATATATATATATATATTATCCCTGGGGATAGGGGATTAAGAATACTTCCCACGTATTTCCTGCATGTCGTAGATGGCGACTAAAAGGGGAGGGGGCGGGGTGCTGGAAATCCTTCCCTCTCGTTTTTTTTTTAATTTTCCAAAAGAAGGAACAGAGGGGGCCAGGTGAGGATATTCCAAAAAAGGCCCAGTCCTCTGTTCTTAACGCTACCTCGCTAACGCGGGAAATGGCGAATAGTTTAAACGAAAAGAAAAGAAAGATATATATATATATATATATATATATATATATATATATATATATATATATATAAAAATATTTTTTTTTTTTTTCAAACTATTCGCCATTTCCCGCGTTAGCGAGGTAGCGTTAAGAACAGAGAACTGGGCCACTGAGGGAATATCCTCACCTGGCCCCCTTCTCTGTTCCTTCTTTTGGAAAATTAAAAAAAATTGAGAGGGGAGGATTTCCATCCCCCCGCTCCCTTCCCTTTTAGTCGCCTTCTACGACACGCAGGGAATACGTGGGAAGTATTCTTTCTCCCCTATCCCCAGGGATAATAAAATATATATATATATATATATATATATATATATATATATATATATATATATATATATATATTGGAAACGATCACGATTTTGCGCGTGATCAAGATATTTCTATGAGTCCACGTGGAAAATGAAACACGATAAGGTCCCAGGTGTATTTTCGTGTAATAATCACTTCATGGGGAGACACAAGAGAGAGATATAACTGTCAGTTGACATACATCGAATAGACGAAGCTAGGACGCCATTTCGTAAACATGTGATTGCCCAAGACAGATAACGACCGTTCATAAACTTATCATTTTACAAATTTTATCAGCAGTAAAGTTATCTAATATGTATAGACCACCAGTAATATTAAGATTATCATTCTTTGTGTATTTAATAATAGAAGATGATGTGATTATTACACGAAAGTGCACTTGGGAACTTATCGTGTTTCATTTTCCCCGTTTACTCATAGGAATATATATATATATTGCCTTTTGTACAAAGGCAAAGGGGATAAGAGTGAGTGCTCAAATTACAGAGGTATAAGTTTGTTGAGTATTCCTGGTACAGTATATGGGAGGGTATTGATTGAGAGGGTGAAGGCATGTACAGAGCATCAGATTGGGGAAGAGCAGTGTGGTTTCAGAAGTGGTAGAGGATGTGTGGATCAGGTGTTTGCTTTGAAGAATGTATGTGAGAAATACTTAGAAAAGCAAATGGATTTGTATGTAGCATTTATGGATCTGGAGAAGGCATATGATAGAGTTGATAGAGATGCTCTGTGGAAGGTATTAAGAATATATGGTGTGGAAGGCAAGTTGTGAGAAGCAGTGAAAAGTTTTTATCGAGGATGTAAGGCATGTGTACGTGTAGGAAGAGAGGAAAGTGATTGGTTCTCAGTGAATGTAGGTTTGCGGCAGGGGTGTGTGATGTCTCCATTGTTGTTTAATTTGTTTATGGATGGGGTTGTTAGGAAGGTGAATGCAAGAGTTTTGGAAAGAGGGGCAAGTATGAAGTCTGTTGTGGATGAGGGAGCTTGGGAAGTGAGTCTGTTGGTTCTTCGCTGATGATACAGCGCTGGTGGCTGATTCATGTAAGAAACTGCAGAAGCTGGTGACTGAGTTTGGTAAAGTGTGTGAAAGAAGAAAGTTAAGAGTAAATGTGAATAAGAGCAAGGTTATTAGGTACAGTAGGGTTGAGGGTCAAGTCAATTGGGAGGTAAGTTTGAATGGAGAAAAACTGGAGGAAGTAAAGTGTTTTAGATATCTGGGAGTGGATCTGGCAGCGGATGGAACCATGGAAGCGGAAATGGATCATAGGGTGGGGAGGGGGCGAAAATCCTGGGAGCCTTGAAGAATGTGTGGAAGTCGAGAACATTATCTCGGAAAGCAAAAATAGGTATGTTTGAAGGAATATTGGTTCCAACAATGTTGTATGGTTGCGAGGCGTGGGCTATGGATAGAGTTGTGCGCAGGAGGATGGATGTGCTAAAGTGAGATGTTTGAGGACAATGTGTGGTGTGAGGTGGTTTGATCGAGTAAGTAACGTAAGGGTAAGAGAGATGTGTGGAAATAAAAAGAGCGTGGTTGAGAGAGCAGAAGAGGGTGTTTTGAAATGGTTTGGGCACATGGAGAGAATGAGTGAGGAAAGATTGACCAAAGAGGATATATGTGTCGGAGGTGAAGGGAACGAGGAGAAGTGGGAGACCAAATTGGAGGTGGAAAGATGGAGTGAAAAAGATTTTGTGTGATCGAGGCCTGAACATGCAGGAGGGTGAAAGGAGGGCAAGGAATAGAGTGAATTGGATCGATGTGGTATACCGGGGTTGACGTGCTGTCAGTGGATTGAATCAGGGCATGTGAAGCGTCTGGGGTAAACCATAGAAAGCTGTGTAGGTATGTATATTTGCGTGTGTGGACGTATGTATATACATGTGTATGGGGGTGGGTTGGGCCATTTCTCTCGTCTGTTTCCTTGCGCTACCTCGCAAACGCGGGAGACAGCGACAAAGCAAAAAAAAAAAAAAAAAAAAAAAAAAAAATATATATATATATATATATATATATATATATATATATATATATATATATATATATATATATATTATTTATTTTGCTTTGTCGCTGTCTCCCGCGTTTGCGAGGTAGCGCAAGGAAACAGGACGAAAGAAATAGCCCAACCCACCTCCATACACAATGTATACACACACACGTCCACACACGCAAAATATACATACATATACATCTCAATGTACACATATATATACATACACAGACACATACATATATACCCATGCACACAATTCACACTGTCTGCCCCCATTCTATCCCATCGCCACCTCGCCACACATGGAATACCATCCCCCTCCCCCCTCATGTGTGCGAGGTAGCACTAGGAAAAGACAACAAAGGCCCCATTCGTTCACACTCAGTCTCTAGCTGTCACGCAATAATGCCCGAAACCACAGCTTCCTTTCCACATCCAGGCCCCACACAACTTTCCATGGTTTACCCCAGACGCTTCACATGCCCTGATTCAATCCACTGACAGCACGTCAACCCCGGTATACCACATCGATCCAATTCACTCTATTCCTTGCCCTCCTTTCACCCTCCTGCATGTTCAGGCCCCGATCACTCAAAATCTTTTTCACTCCATCTTTCAACCTCCAATTTGGTCTCCCACTTCTCCTCGTTCCCTCCACCTCCGACACATATATCCTCTTGGTCAATCTTTCCTCACTCATTCTCTCCATGTGCCCAAACCATTTCAGAATACCCTCTTCTGCTCTCTCAACCACGCTCCTTTTATTTCCACACATCTCTCTTACCCTTACATTACTTACTCGATCAAACCACCTCACACCACGCATTGTCCTTAAACATCTCATTTCCAGCACATCCACCCTACTGCGTACAACTCTATCCATAGCCCACGCCTCGCAACCATACAACATTGTTGGAACCACTATTCCTTCAAACATACCCATTTTTGCTTTCGGAGATAATGTTCTCGACTTCCACACATTCTTCAAGGCTCCCAGGATTTTCGCCCCCTCCCCCACCCTATGATTCACTTCCGCTTCCATGGTTCCATCCGCTGCCAGATCCACTCCTAGATATCTAAAACACTTTACTTCCTCCAGTTTTTCTCCATTCAAACTTACCTCCCAATTGACTTGACCCTCAACCCTACTGTACCTGATAACCTTGCTCTTATTCACATTTACTCTTAACATTCTTCTTTCACACACTTTACCAAACTCAGTCACCAGCTTCTGCAGTTTCTCAACTGAATCAGCCACCAGCGCTGTATCATCAGCGAACAACAACTGACTCACTCCCCAAGCTCTCTCATCCACAACAGACTTCATACTTGCCCCTCTTTCCAAAACTCTTGCATTCACCTCCCTAACAACCCATGGAGACATCACACACCCCTGCCGCAAACTTACATTCACTGAGAACCAATCA
This sequence comes from Panulirus ornatus, assembly GCF_036320965.1. Lineage (NCBI taxonomy): Eukaryota > Metazoa > Arthropoda > Malacostraca > Decapoda > Palinuridae > Panulirus > Panulirus ornatus. The sequence goes on from NC_092225.1 coordinate 2,538,778, forward strand.
CTTTCCTCTCTTCCTACACATACACATGCCTTACATCCTCGATAAAAACTTTTCACTGCTTCTAACAACTTGCCTCCCACACCATATATTCTTAATACCTTCCACAGAGCATCTCTATCAATATATATATATATATATATATATATATATATATATATATATATATATATATATATATATATATATATATATATATATATATATATATTTTTTCTTTCAAACTATTCGTCATTTCCCGTGTTAGCGAGGTAGCGTTAAGAACGGAGGACTGAGCCTTTAAGGTAATATCCTCACCTGACCCCCTTCTCTGTTCCTTCTTTCGGAAAATAAAAAAAAAGAACGAGAGGGGAGCGTTTCCAGCCCCCCGCTCCCTCCCCTTTTAGTCACCTTCTACGACATGCAGGGAATACGTGGGAAGAATTCTTTAGAGTGAATTGGAACAATGAGGTATACCCTGGTCGATGTGCTGTCAGTGGATTGAACCAGGGCATGTGAAGCGTCTGGGGTAAACCATGGAAAGTTTTGTGGGGCCTGGATCTGGAAAGGGAGCTGTGGTTTCGGTGCATTATACATGACAGCTAGAGTCTGAGTGTGAACGAATTTGGCTTTTGTTTTCCTTTCCTAGCGCTACCTCGCGCGCGTGTGGGGGGTAGGGCTTTGTCATTTCATGTGTGGCGGGGTGGCGACGGGAATGAATAAAGGCAGCAAATATGAATTATGTACATGTGTATATGATTATGTCTGTGTATGTATATATATGTATATGTTGAGATGTATAGGTATGTATATGTGCATGTGTGGACGTTTATGAACATACATGTCTATGTGGGTGGGTTGGGCCATTTTTTCGTGTTTCTTTGCGCTTCCTTACATTTATGTACTGTAAATGCTATGGCCTTAATTAGGGTATTCAGTTACCTACACCCTCTCAGCTAACTTCAGAGAATGAAGATAATGGTGAGAACCTTCTGTTATCCTTTATCATGGTCAGTAGCATCTTGTAATCCACCAGGTGTCAACACCGGTTGTAAGAACATAAACAGACGACAAGCAGAACCAAAACGATGTCAAATTCTTTTTTCCTTCTTTCTTTTTATCTATCTCTCTTTCTTTCTTTCTATTTATCTATCTATCTTTCCTTCTATTTTTCTTTCTTTCTTTCTTTCTTTCTTTCTTTCTTTCTTTCTTCTTTCTCTCTTTGTTTTGCTAGGGGGGAGGGAGGTGCGACGTAACTTCAGAATGTAATTCTACACAGTTCAGGAGAGTGGCAGTGCGTAGATTGGCAGAATAAATCCTGTACAGCTCTGGAGATTAATAGGGAAAAAATAACTGTGTAAACTGGCAGAATGAAAGCTATACGTCAGGACAGTTTTGTTCTCGATATAGTTTATGTTGTGAGGCTTGGCAGACATAGACCTAAGTGCCTGAGATGTGGAGGAAGGGGAGAGCCGGTTGCACTCACCTGAGTAACCAAACAAATTAATTTACCGTCGCACCGGGAACACACTCACGAAAACATTCGCCATGAACCTGGGGTTATGGCGTCGCTGATATGACGATAAACATGATACTAGGTTCGATGTAAACATAGCAAGTAAGTTTACGGCCTGGGCTTGACAGTTGTGTGCCCTGCTAAGTGCAAAACCTATCAACGAATCCGCTGTTTACGACCATCGTGGGAGCCGCTATTTCACTGAGCATCTTTGATGTTTAACCCCCTGAGCCTGATGGTACAACCCTAGAGCACGACTCTACAACTCTCGAGAACTACGGTACAACTCTTGAGTATGACAGTACAACTCTTGAGCACGACGGTACAACCCTTGAGCACTGTAGTACATCCCCTGAGCATGACGGTCCTTGAGCATGACAGTGCAACCCTTGAGCACGACGGTATAACACTTGAGCACTAAGGTACAGTCCTTCAGCACGGTGCAACCCTTGAACACTAAGGTATAGCCCTTGAGCACTAAGGTGCAGTCCTTGAGCATGGCAGTGCAACCCTTGAGCACGACGGTATAACCCTTGAGCACTAAGGTACAGTCCTTCAGCACGGTGCAACCATTGAGCACTAAGGTACAGTCCTTGAGCATGACGGTGCAACCCTTGAGCACGACGGGACTACCCTTGGCTTGGCCATTGACCCCAATGGAGCTACCGTCGTATTGCGAGGGTGCTCTTCACCTTACCCTGAGTCCTGACCATCGCTGCCATAGGCGTCCATCTTCCCCTCTACAGCAGGGATCCTTGGGGGACGGGGCTGCAGGGCCGCGAGGGATATCTATAGTCGAGTGTGTTATTGTAAGTGTATCGTCAAGAGATTCATTGGAAGCATATTGCCAGGGACGCTGACAAACGTGCTTCTCAAATCAGATTGAAAATCTGAAAGTCCAACTAGATTCGCCTGGAAGGAAATTCAATATTCTATTCCGTACCTAAACTAAGTTATTTCCAGATGTTTAGAGAGATAGTGAGGTTACCAGCGGTTGAATTTAATACAGCGGAGAAATTCAATTTGGGAAACAATGGCTGAGTAGACGACCGTGTGTCTGCGTGTGACGGAGAGACCAGGACATCCAACCCGCGTGTTGGTATCGCGAAGGTACATCTGTGTACCCTCAGCTCCTCAGAAATCGATCCTGATGCCTCGTGGGCGACCTGCCTACGTCCTTCTAACCATGGTCAACAGTCACAACATAGAGTAAGAAACAAAGTGAACTCTATAATCTTCTCAGACGCTGAATTTAAGATACGTCAGTCGTGTGAGATTTTTAAAGATCTGGTGAAACTTATCCAAAGAATTAAGCAAAATTCCCAAACATAGAAATAAATTCATCTTGAAGTAATTCTGAGAAACAAATAGCTTTATTGGTTGATCAGGTTCAGCAGTTCCTCACCTGTTCGCTCATGCATCATGTGACATAAAAGCAATGTACCACACAACAAAGACATTAATGACTGCGACTCTTCAACCATTCAAACCTTTGACCTCGTCAGCTGCACCAGTGGGAAATGAGATTCATTTACGTCAAGGTCTTTGGTAAAAGTATCAGTCGGAAATAATTGTCATTTTTCTTAACGTTCAGCGAAGCGACGCTTTGAAATGTACACGGCTTTTATCGGCGCAGCTCACTGTTCTGATGATGAAAGTAATGTGCCAGAGGATGAGTCGCGTGTATCCATGGCAACACCAGCGTCAGCTAGCGGCGGGGACACTTGCCTCCACCTTGTTGTACACATATTCCACTGAACACGAGCGTCTGCTGGCGACCTCCACACATAGTCCTTCACCTGCAAACCTGCCCCACAAGTAATTTTCTTTGCCCATCAAACTCCTGTCAGCCAGCAGCGTTAGGGAACATTACATCGTAGCTTAACCAGCAGCTTAAACGTAGGTTAAATCAATACATAAACGCGCCTCAGATGAATACATAAGCATAGGTTAGATAAATACATAAACATAGGTTAGATAAATCATAAGCATAGGTTAGATAAATGTATAAACATAGATTAGATCAATAGATAAACATAGGTTAGATAAATACATTGACTAATAATGGCTGGGCACAACCAGAAGCTGCTTCGCAGGAGCCACTAGGCTGTTGTAGTCTCCTGTATTATTGTCTGAATGAGGAATAAAGAGGACAAGAATGGCCGAGGTGTTATTCAGGCTATTCGACTCAGTCGCCGAACGTACAGAAATATGTTTATACATGAATAACCATTTCAAGCTAGAATTATATTGCTAATATATATATATATATATATATATATATATATATATATATATATATATATATATATATATATATATATATATATATATATATATATATATATATATAAAGTAGTTGGCATGATGTACCTGTATCAGATAAAAGCAATGATATATGCGCCTGAGACAGAAGGCTGAGTTCCTGTCCTTCTTGGAATGGTAAACACACACCCATGTATCTGTAGAGGTGACCCGTGTCTGCTCGGTGGGTTAGGCCACACGAGTGATGCTTCTTTGTTGAACCTGTTGCTCTTGGTGTCCCGCCTACAGCTACATACACGATGCTGAGTAACTTTATCTTCATGACATCTGATATATTTCGTATTTCTCTTTTATGCTTTTGATTGCTGGTCTCATATACTCAAAATTTGCAACTAACTCTCGTGGTCTGGCATATCTAAAAAACGTCTGCCTGATTAGCAAACTTAAAATTTCATAGGCTTCCCTAAGCTTAGCGTAATGTCATTAGCGTATACTTATTTCATGGAGTGGTTTACTGTGGTGCTGCGCATATGCAGACTAATTTCCTTCCCCCGCTGTCTAATGGGACATTACGGGTGTAAACCTTCTTCTCTGGTGTGCCGTAAGACCTGCGACATCACTGATGTATACTCGCTCCTGTGGATTACTTTAGCATGAGACTATGACGCCGCCAAGGTATATTTGCCGCTGTGGGCTAATGCAATTGTGGGAGTGACTTCACAGGTATATACCTTCCTCCCGTGGAGTGGGTACTGTGGCTGTGCGCATGGGTGTGACTTTTTAACTTTAGTATCCTCCTTCCCTCAGGGTTATCAGGAGTGCAGGCCACCGGTATAGATAGACATGATACCCTGTCATCGTTGTGCACCCCGACAGCCACACACTAACCCAAGGTGAGGGTGGGGTCTGACGAGCCACCTCAAGTATCAACAGTGAAAGAAAATATTGGTTGCTGTGCTCAGTACATACGTAATAGTTTCTTTATTCATAGCTTACAATTCCAAAAATGTACGAGTTTTTATGTATTCTTATTTTTATGAAACGCGCATATATACGGTGAAATATCAGGGGCAATAGAGGGTGGTGGGTCAGGTGCTAGGAAGATATGATTATCTTAATAGCATCATAAACATGTCTCTCCCATGTATGCGACTATGGTCGATCTCAGTCACCCGCATTAGGAAATTTTGATGCTGCTTTTGAGAACAGCGACAAAATACAGTTATGTATTGTCAGAGGGCATTTTGTCTCGACCACACTGTCACCATCACGTGGTGACTCCACATATCCAGTAGTCATGGAACAGCTCCATAAAGCTGGACGAGATGAAAGACTAAGTTTAGAGCTACAGTAAATGTGCGAGAGAGGAAACATTACGGTGTCTTGTCATACAGGATGTGTCGTCAAAGTTTACGTCGTGGTAGTTTATTATATATCATATACATTTTTATGCTACATTTTCTTGAATGTGTAAGTAAAGCACACACACACACACACACACACACACACACACACATACACTCTTTCGTGCACTACGACTCACCAATCTAATGGGTCCTGTTCGAACCCTGGGCAGAGTAGCCAGTTCACCGCTAACTAACCTGTTCACCCTTTCTTCTGAGATTAGCTGATAAATAGGCACCTAGCATATGCCGGGTGCTGATATATATTCATATATAAAAGGCATATATATAATACTTTTATATACACACAGAATTAAGAGATAGGGCAACACAGGTATCAAACCCTCTTCCCTTGTGACAAAAATAAAAATTTCTTACACACACACACACACACACACACACACACACACACACACACACATACACACACACACAGACACACACACACACACACACACACACACACACACACACATACAAACACACACACACACACACACACTCCAGCCATGCACCACATAACCGTCTAGCGCATCTAACTGTCCACTTAAAGCACAATCAAACCCCCATCATTTACCCCACATATTGCGCTTATATGTTTCACAAGATAATCACTAGACCACTTTTAAACCATAAACAACAATTACTTTGATATCAGCACAAAATGTACAAAAAGGTGGCCTTCATAAAATCTAAGTGCGCATGCGAATGTATTTACTACATACTTAAGAGAGTAATTTTGATATCTGAGAAGGTAATTAAGTGATGGACGGGACAGATTACATTCATCAGTTCACGAGACGAGTTCTACTTGTCTTTTTCATGTCTCAGAAATTGAAGGTTTGATCATCTGGTCGTTTATGTATATTTTTATTAGTTTATTAATTTGTTTACTTAATTCTTTTTGAGGGAACATAAAGACGGGGTTATTGCTCCTTAGAGGGGTGCGGTGATACTTATTATTTTGTAGGTTGAGGCGACACTATGAGGTCCGGTTTTTGTAGGCTGTCGCGGCAAATGGCGGCCACCCACGCTGGAGGAGGTAGGGAGAATCCTCACGATATTTGGAGACGTTGGCAGCTCTCGTGGGGTATTCGTTGGAGGTAGCAGCAACAAGTTAGAGTTTTCACTCGATACTTGGAGGAACTAGCAATACTTGCATAATATTTAGGGAAGGGAAGGATGCTCATACTATATTCTAGAAGAACTACCAATATTCACATAACATCTAGAAGGATATGGGATAATGGATGTCTGAGGTGTGCCAGTTGGTGTTCTTGGTCACGACACATTCACGGGCAACCCAGGGTCGAGCGCATAGGTTCCATAATTTCCATATTTCTTTTTTACCAAATGGCGTCCTAGCTACGTCTCTTCGTTGTATATCAACTGACTATTATATTTCTTTCATGCGTCTCCCTGATGATGTGATCATTACACAAAAGTGCACTTGGGAACTTATCGTGTTTCATTTTCCTGTGGATAACAAAGGAATTTGGTGATCACACGCTGAATTGTGATCTTTTCCAATATATATATATATATATATATATATATATATATATATATATATATATATATATATATATATATATATATATATATATATATAATCCCTGGGGATAGGGGAGAAAGAATACTTCCGACGTATTCCCTGCGTGTCGTAGAAGGCGACTTATAGGGGAGGTAGCGGGGGGGGGGGGGGCTGGAAATCCTCCCCTCTCGTATTTTTTTTAATTTTCCAAAAGAAGGAACAGAGAAGGGAGCCAGGTGAGGATATTCCCTGAAAGGCCCAGTCCTCAGTTCTTAACGCTACCTCGCTAACGCGAGGTGTGTGTGAGTGTGTGTGTGTGTGTGTGTGTTGGAGGCTCCAGTCATGGACAAAAGTTCACATCAGGGCTGAACCCTTTTCAAAATATAGTGGTTAATGAAAGGGAGAAAAAATTTACGATTTTGGAGAAGGTGAAAAGGCTGTCTTTAAAAAAAAATGCTAGGTCATAGTTAATGGTAAAGACATGAGCGGGTACAGAGTTCCGAAGCTCCGAAGTACAAGGAAGTGATGGTGTTATTCTGATAGCATGTGAACGAAATAGCAGGATTTGCATGGTACATGGAAGGGATGGCGGCAAGCACATAATTTGTGGAAAAAATAAAAAAATCATAAAACATCTGGAAGAATTAGAGATAATTAATTTATGTACTGTATCTAGCAGATTCAGGCCCTCCAGGGCAGAGAACGGATGACTTGCACTGTACCGTTGTATAATTATTCATTCCTACCATCTTACTCTTTATTCCTGCCAAGTCAACGTGACAAACTTTCCCTCAACATTAGCATGTTGTCACGATAATACATCTTGCAAACTGCCGAATCATTTTCCATCCTTGTAAAGAAATGGATGAATTTTTGACAACTAGGCATCGTGGGGAATACATCGTGCGTCTGGCAACTTCCTCGGCTTCTCTGTCGACAGAACACAGGAGCACCTTTTCATAGTAAAGAACAGTAGTGTGAACTTCTAGGTATTAATGGTATCTGGGGATTCACCAACATGAATAGGAATTACATGTAAAGCCTTTAATATTTACAGCTTGTGGTAATATATCCATGCAATACTTCGAATTAGTTGTGATACCCACATGATGCTTTTAGGAGTTCGCAATACTTACACAATATTTCGAGGAGGCTATGATAACAGCATGGTGCTTCGAGGGGTTGCAGTGCCCACACAATAAGCAAGAAGATTACGGTACGTTGTACATAATACTTCAAGTGGGTTATAGTATCTACACGATGAGTCGAGATAGTTTCAGTATCCACGCGATGCTTATTTTCTAGGAAGCTTTAATATTCATAACATGAATCAGAAAAGGTTGCATGAAATGGCGACTATCTGGTTGGCAATATGATGTCGTCATGTCTTGTCGGTGGCAACATGTTAAGATGATTTTTATCTTTATCATTTTATCTTTATTATCTGCGATCTGAGATTAGACTAGCCCGGATGAGCAAGAATCGAATGCATCTTCCCTCACACGTCCTATAAGAACCAATTCATTCAATCTTTTCTCTCAGATATTGTAAGAGCCGTAAACGTCTTATCTCACTCACGTCTTGCAGGAGCGACATGCTAGTCCATCTTCCTTCCCATACCCAGTGAGAGCCAGCAACTAGTTAATCTTGCCTGTCCCGTCTCGTAAGAAGTAGGGACTAAAACGTACCCCCCCCCCCCCCTACCCCTCCAACACGCCAGAAAATACTATTTAGGCTCGCTCCTTGAGGTGTGTGGGGCCGTCACCAGTAGAGTGGTGCGTCATGCCACCTCTTGAAGGGATATGTTACAGCCACCAATAGAATGATTACGTCATTCCCAAGTGTGTGTGGCCGTCAACAGTAGATTTGTGCGTCATTTCCAAGAGTATATGGCCCTTACCTGTCTTGGCCCTCACCTGTAGAATGGTGCATCGCTCCACCCACGGGTGCGTGGCCGTTACTAGAAGAATAGTGTAGCACAACAGCATATCAGCACACCACCAGCAGTAGTGAAGGACTGGTACATGATCCGTTGGATGGGCACCTACACCAGTAACTGCTGGTGCTAGTCTAATAAGAGGCCCTATTTCCGCGTCGCTCGCCATCTCCGAACCTGACTACTTGCTCTCACGACCACACTTCCTCCACCGTCGCATGACGCATCCACCAAGGTATCATGCTGGACACCACCTCCTTCTGATTTGTATGATAAGAATCAATACCACGGTAATTATTCACTTTCATTGCGTCATCTTATTCGTGAAAGATTTCATCTTTGTAACCTTCAGGAGACGTGCTGGAAGTATCGGGAAACGACCAAACTTGTCAGAAGAGATGGTTCATTGATTATATCCGCCTTAGGCCTGTCGACTGTCAGAATCATGAAGACCGACAATGTCATTCTGTGGCCACCAATCCAAAAAGGTTGAACATCTTCAGGTGTTCCAGATAATCCCAGATATGGACCTTCTCAGAGGACAGCTCTTGCCTCTGACCATGTGTTGGTCCGTAATATTTCGGGACGATAATTCAGTATATAATTCAATCTTTCTTAGAACTCTGGTTAGTGTTTCATTGTTTTATGTATCTGTTGCTTTGCTATGTTACTGATAATTCTGGAGAGGTTTATGATATCTTTCATGATTTTCAGACCATAGCAAAGGTTAAAACTAATTTCATAAAGATCGATGCTGGAAAGAAGCCGACGCTTGCGTGGCCTCAAGTGACGCATGCGCACCTTCATTAACCTTTAATCATCTGCGGTAAGATGGCGAGCCAAGAAGGAAAAAAAGGAAATATATATATATATATATATATGAATTTATATATATATATATAAATCTATATATATATATATATATATATATATATATATATATATATATATATATATATATATATATATATATATATATATAGTGTGTGTGTGTATGTTTGTGTGTGTGTGTGTGAAAGAGGAAAGCTGAAAGTAAGTGTGAACAAGGGCAAGGTTATTAGCTTCAGTAGGGTTGAGGGACAAGTTAATTGGGAGGTAAGTTTGAATGTAGAAAACTGGAGGAAGTGAAGTGTTTTAGATATCTGTGAGTGGATTTAACAGCGGATGGAACCATGGAAGCGGAAGTGAGTCATAGGGTGGGGGAGGGGGCAAAGGTTTTGGGAGCGTTGAAGAATGTGTGGAAGGCGAGAACATTTTCTTGGAGAGCAAAAATGGGTATGTTTGAAGGAATAGTGGTTCCAACAATGTTACATGGTTGCGAGCCATGGGCTAAAGATAGGGTTGTGCTAAGGAGGGTGGATGTGTTGGAAATGACATGTTTGAAGACAATATTTGGTGTGAGGTGGTTTGATCCAGTAAGTAATGAAAGGGCTAGAGAGATGTGTGGCAATAAAATGAGTGTGGTTGAGAGAGCAGAAGAGGGTGTGTTGAAATGGTTTGGTTACATGGAGAGAATGAGTGAGGAAAGATTGACAAAGAGGATATATGTGTCAGAGGTGGAGGGAACAAGGAGAAGCTGGAAATCAAATTGGAGGTGGAAGGATGGAGTGAAAAAGATTTTTAGCGATCGGGGCCTGAACGTACTGGAGGGTGAAAGGCGTGCAAGGAATAGAGTGAATTGGAACGATTTGGTATACCAGGGTCGACGTGCTGTCAATGGATTAAACCAGGACATATGAAGTGTGCGGGGTACACCACTGAAGGTTTTGTGGGGCCTGGAAAGGGAGCTGTGGTTTGGGTGCATTACATATGACATCTAGAGACTGAGTGTGAACGAATGTGGCCTTTTTTTTCTTTTTCTACCTCGCGGGGGGGGGGGGGGGTGCTATTTCATGTGTGGCGGGGTGGCGACGGGAAGGGATGAAGGCAGCAAGTATGGTTATGTATATATGTATATGTCTGTGTATGTATATGTATGAATACGTTGGAATGTATAGGTATGTATATGTGAGTGTGGACGTTTATGTATGTACGTGTGTATGTGGGTGGGTTGGGCCAACCTTTCGTCTGTTTCCTTGCGTTGCCTCGCTAACGTGGGAGACGGCGATTAACTATAATATATATATATATATATATATATATATATATATATATATATATATATATATATATATATATATATATATATATATATATATATATAAGTTTACCTTTATTCCAGATTTATAACAGTTTGAATCATGTGGGAATTATAGCACTCAAATATTCTCGAGCCATTAGCTTCATCCCCGTTAAAGACGATAGTGCGGAGGAGGGTAAGGCTGAAGTAAGAGTGTACTGTGCAGACCTTGTGATTCAGTCTACATAGGAGGAACTGCCATATAATCAAAACAAATGATACAGATAATGTTACGGTTAGTAATGAATTTGAAAATAACCGTCTAATTAACTGGAATAATAGCGAGGGGCTTTTTAGATCTACGATGTTAAGGAAACTCAGGTTTGTTAAGAAACGATAGTTGTTGAAAAAAGGCGTCGAAATAGTAAGGGATCCCTTGTACGCACCACAAAACCGATCATGATCCAAACTGACCTGTAGCATTATCCATATTTCCATGCTCGTCTTATTCTTCCATTCTGTTTTTTCCCATTTTTCCCGTCTCGTCACATAGCTGAAACTGAACCAAGCATACATAGAAGCTGTAGGGGATCTATTTGTATGTTAGGAAAGGACTCCAAGTTTGAACACTCCTTCCTAGGATTTACATAATTTGTCTCAAGGTAAAACCATCCGGGAGAGAAGCTGTGTTTTATGCTTGCCTGGTTGGAATGCTGATGAAGTGTGAGACTGCATAATCTAGTTATGAAAAATCATATATGCTAAAGTTTTTGTGCTTTGTTCCCAGGTACTGTGTGAAGGCTGGCCAGTATGCTTTCCTATATCTTAAAATTTTTGTTTGGTTTGTTGATTGGATGGGCTTTGTAAATACAAATGAATGCAGAGGAAATCAAACAACAATAGACTACTGGATCCTTTTATGTCAGTTTATGACGGTGGAAGATGTCAAGAACTAACAGATTATTGTTGTAAGAGTGGAAAGCATAGCCATGATTGGTTTTAGTTCAAATTCAAAATCAGGTTTGTACAAAGACTACAGCAGTTTGACATAGGGTCGAGAGGAATTGTCTGGAAGGAGATTTTTGATTGCATTTTCCGACCTGCACAAAGACCAAGTGTAAGAGAAACGTGTGGCAGTCTGGTGAATCATCTGTCTACTCCTCTTGTGCTGTTCATCAAGCCTGTAACCTCACTTGGTATCGTTCTTCTTGTTGTTGCTCACCTGGTATCATTCATGGCCTAGTACTGTTCCTCGCCTGTTACTGCCCCTCGCCAGGTAGGGTTCCCCTCCATTGTGCTGTTCCTTGCCTGATACCGTAAATCGCCTGGTACTGTTCCTTGCCTGTTACTGCGTCTCTCTTGATACTATTTCTTTCCTTGTACCTTTCCCTAGCCCGGTGCTGTGTCTTGCTTAGTACCGTCTCCTTCTTGGTGCTGTTCCTTGGTTGGTACTGTTCTTTATCTGGTAACGTACCGCTCTTGGTATTTTTTCTATCCTGCTGTGGGTCCTCAGATGGTACCGTTCCTCATCTGTTATTGATTATTGCCGAGTACTCTTTCTAGACTGGTATCCTTCCTCGCTTTGTGCTGTTTGTCGTCTATACGTTCCTTGCATATAGGTCACTCACTGCTACTGATCCTCGCCTGGTACCGTTCTACACCTAGTACTGATCCTCGCCTGGTACCGTTCTACACCTGGTACTGATCCTCGCCTGGTATCATTCTACACCTAGTACTGATCCTCGCCTGGTACCGTTCTACACCTAGTACTGATCCTCGCCTGGTACCGTTCTACACCTAGTACTGATCCTCGCCTGGTACCGTTCTACACCTAGTACTGATCCTCGCCTGGTACCGTTCTACACCTAGTACTGATCCTCGCCTGGTACCGTTCTACACCTAGTACTGATCCTCGCCTGGTACCGTTCTACACCTGGTACTGATCCTCACCTGGTACCGTTCTACACCTGGTACCGTTCCTCGCCTGGTACCGTTCCTCGCCTGGTACCGTTCCTCGCCTGGTACCGTCCCTCACCTGGTACCGTTCCTCGCCTGGTACCGTTCCTCGCCTGGTACCGTTCCTCGCCTGGTACCGTTCCTCGCCTGGTACCGTTCCTCGCCTGGTACCGTTCCTCGCCTGGTACCGTTCCTCACCTGGTACCGTTCCTCGCCTGGTACCGTTCCTCGCCTGGTACCGTTCCTCGCCTGGTACCGTTCCTCGCCTGGTACCGTTCCTCACCTGGTACCGTTCCTCGCCTGGTACCGTTCCTCGCCTGGTACCGTTCCTCGCCTGGTACCGTTCCTCACCTTGCATCGTTTCTCCCTGAGTTTTGTTCCCCGTCAAGTGTTGTTCCTCGCCTGGCGCTGTACCTCTCCTAGCGCTGTATTTTGCTTAATGCTATTCCCTGCTGCACTGTACCTTGCCTGGTGCTGTACCTTGCTGGTACTGTTCCTTGCCTGGTACTCTTCTTCGTCTAGTAGCATTCCTCTTTTGGTATCGTTCCTTGCATGGTAACAGACCTGGCCTTGTACTCGGCTCTTGTCGGGTCGATGATGCCCTGGCATGGTGTAGTGGAGATGGCATAAAACATATCCAGTGTGATCTCAAAGGATCAGCCATCGTAGGATCGAACCCTCCTCTCCGGGACACGTACCTAAACAATGACATGTGTGAAGCTGACAGCGGAGAGGCAAGCAGGATGGGAACTGCCGAAGTGATTTGTCCAGGCTCGGAAGACCGGGTACGCTGCAGACGTGGTGCGTATGTATGTGTGTCTGGGGTGGAGAGACAGGGGTAGTGGAGTGCAGTTAAGTGAAGGGGTTGAGGAAAAAATAAGCAGGACAGGAGAGAGTGGGAGGATGAGGAAGACAACAACAAAGACTGAAGTGCTTGGCTGGCCTTGAGCTGTGAGTGAACCCTCCAGAGTGTGAAAAGGTGTGGAATATGTGTGGTGTAGGCAGGGAATGGGATATGGTACTGGAAATGTGTACTGGGGTAGGGGACTGGACATGTTACTGAGAATATGTACTAGGTTGGAGGACTGGACACAGTGTTGGGGGTGTGTAGTAATGTGAGCATGAGACTAGACACGGTACCGTAGACGTGTAGTGGGGACAGGAGGCTGCATTTGTGCTGGGGATGTGAAGTTGGGTCCGAGACTGGACACTGTGCTGAGAATGTGCGGTGGGGTCAGGGGTAGTGACACGGTACTGGGGATATGTAGTGGGGACAGTGAATGGACTTCAGGATGCGTAATGGGGACTGGATACGATACTGGGAATGTGCGCTGAGGTCGGGGACTTGACTTGGGAATGGGGATGTGCAAAGTGGACTGGGACTGGGCACAATGTTGAGGATATGTAATGAGGTTGTGGACTGGGCACGGTCCTGGAATGTGTAATGGGGGCAGGGGAGTGAACGTGGTGCTAGGGATGTGTGATGAGGTAGAGGACTGGACATGGCACTGGGGATGAGTAGTAGAGTCAGGAAACTGGACACGATAGCGGGGAAGTTCAGTAGGGCAGAGGTTTGAACATAGCATCGGGGATGTTTGGTGGAAGCCTGAGTCTGAACATGGTCCTGGGATGTGTAATGTGGGCGGGGGACTAGAAGTAGCACTAGGAGCTGTTGGGAGTGTGTGGTGGTGGATAGGGTACTGGGGTTTGACGGGGCATTAGGAGATGTGAAAGGCTGTTTGGGATGGTTAAGGTAGCAGGGGCCTAAATAGGGTACTTTCTGGGAGGCAGGGTCTTGGGCATGGTGCTGGGTATGGATGGTGAGGGAGCAGGGGAGGTGACAGGGGTGCCTTGGTGGGTGTTAGGGAGGGGTGAAGGCTGCTGCCCCCAACAGGGGGAGGGGTAGCTTGTGTGTCAGGAGAGTGTGGCTGGCTAAGTGATGATGTCCTACACAGCTGTCACTCAGGCCGTCCGCCCAGCTACTAGTGAATGTACCCGGACACTCGCAGGTGGCTGACGCACCAGCTACGACAGTAAGTGCGTCCTGCCTCTTCCACAGGTGGCTTAAACACCACGTGCGGAGTATGACTGTCCTCATATTCCCACACGTGTCTTAGACAACTGTTGTAAGAGCGTTTGTGTCCAGACGGGTTCTTCTCGGTGGCTTTAGGGAGGGTTAGAAGAGCGGGAGTGAATACTCTTACAGGTAACCCTATCTCGGACACGTGTTGCCTAGCACCTGCGCCACCAGCTGACCTGGCAGGTCCTGCGGAATACACGAGATCTTTTTCGGAGGGGAAAAAGGAAGGAGCCCTATTAGGGAGTGAGGAGTTGGGAAGCGAGAGTGAGGAGGTTTGGCTGGAAAAGTAGAGGGAGGAGGACTTAGAACACTAAGAGATATGGAGGACGGTGGTCAGACCACTAGCAAGAGGGATGGTGTGGAGAATAGCTTTATTTATAAGGAAGGCGAGTTAGAAATTGGGGAGGGAGAGTATATGAAGGACAAATGACAACAAATCTGACTGTCCTCGACTAGAGTATCTGCTGGAGGACAGTAGTGATATCCTGGGATCACGAGTTATATATGTAGAACAGTATAGCATGTGGCACCTCCCCACCCAAAACTGCCCTCGATAAGACAGCTGGTAGGAAATAAGAAAGTCATATAGGTTGGTAGAGTACTCACACTGCTATTGAGGTTTTAGGGGAAAGTGTGAACGAAAAAACTGGATGCTTCGAACGCTGAGGGGTTTTCCGGGAAATACTTAGATATACAAGAGGAAAAGGAAAAGGCAAAAATTGTTAAAGCCATTGCATGAAGTTATCTGTTTTTCCTTCTTTTGAACAGAAGTATTTAAGTGAAGGTGTCACTGAAGTAATCTTCTTTCCTTGATATGAGAGTACTAATGGTATTGGTACTTGCAATATCGATTGATGATTCTAATCGGTGTTCTACTAATCTACAGCTGAAAAAAAGAAAAAAAATGTTGCTTACCCTGCCGTTACAGATTCCTTTTAAATGTCATACCGTTATTTTTGGTAATTTAATCTTAACCTACGTTGAAGAAATTTATGTGTAAAATATTATCAATACTATTTCCTGTTCATAAAACTTCTATCAGATCTTCTCAGAATTCGCAGTTCTTTTCAAAGAGAATAATGTAAGATGTCTCAGTTCGTCTTCACAAGGTCTCAGTTCGTCTTCACAAGGTCTCAGTTCGTCTTCACAAGGTCTTAGTTCGTCTTCACACGGTCTGTTTTTAAGAAAATGAATGATGTTCCTATGATTCTCTGGATTCGATCAAAATTTTCTTCGTCGTTATTCAGTCTTGTTATTAAACTGAACGATGTGTTTCAAATGAGGTCTGGCCAGGGCGTTGTGAAGACTCGATATTGTAAATTTCGTTTTATAGTTAACATTTCTAGGGATGCCGTCTCGCTCTCAGGGCAAATATTTCGTATTTTGTCAACTGTGTCCCCATCAATGAGCCTTTTTTGGTTGACAATACAAGTGTCTTTGCGCAATTTATTCAAATATATACCTCTAGAATTTGACGTCGTAAGTTTCTTATCTTTAAAATCAAAGCGGACGTTTATGGTGAATAGGATAATGCTATGAGCATAGTTCATTAGCTTTTCAGAGGATTTGACTTGATCCCTATTTGTGAATATCACTAATTCCTAAATATTACCACCTGTAGCTGGGTCTCCTGTCATTTGATATTACCACCTGTAGCTGGGTCTCCTGTCATTTGATATTACCACCTGTAGCTGGGTCTCCTGTCATTTGATATTACCACCTGTAGCTGGGTCTCCTGTCATTTGATATACAAAGCAGTCTTCACTGAGATCACCTTCCTGGTCACTCGAGGAGAGATTCTAGTTAATGCTCGGGTTCTTTACATCTCATACAGTCATCTTTTCTTTGTTATCGAAGAAAAATGATTTTTACATAAAAAGTAACATTTTTTCTCTGCGATATTGTGTGGCAGTACCTAAATACCACTTCAAAAATGATTTTGAACTAATTTGCTAATTCGACATCGTCTTGAAGCAGCACCAAATTTACATCCCTGATTATATTAGTCTTTTTTTCTTTTTAACACAGAGCACTGCACCTCCACCTATTTCATGTACATTATATCTTAGTATCACTAATTCTGCTAAAAAGTGATCATTAGTATTGTTTATCCTTATTTCTCTTATCGATATGATTGCAGCCTTCATCGATAGATTATATACGTAGTGTTGGTTTACGTTAAGACTTCTGGTTTTGGTGTGGGAAACGTAAATGTTTCCCACAGAAAGGCAAGGTTTTGTCGATGTCATAAGTCTCTGAGGTCAAACCTCATTTTTCAGGTCTACCGGAGCCACACCTGACCCATACAGTGCGGCCTCACCCGACCTGTCTGACAGCTGAGGTTCTGGGTTAAAACAACCTGGGAGGGATAGAGGGTGTTTGGATAGACAGCGGAAAGGGTGAAGAAAAGACAGAAGTAGACTGAGAGGAGGGCGGGAAGATAATTACCGGTGTCCTGGCATCAACCCCAGCCAATCCCTCAACTCTGATCAGTCCTCACCAACATCCCATCAGCCTTTTTCAGTCCTTACCAGCCTTATTAACCCTAAGAGGCCGCAATTACCAGCACTTGCTACTCTTCACTAACTGTAAGCAAACTCTACAAACCATTGTTAGTAACTGCCAGTTATAATCATCACCCATTAGCCTTTATTAGCTCATAGTAGCCTTTATCACTCCTTACCAGCCCTCATTATTTGTCATCAGGTCTCATTAATCTCTGTATGCCCTATCAGCCTGCACTAACTCTAACCAAGCATTACCAGCTCTTACCAGCAATCACTGGCTTTATCTTCCGTCAACAGATCCTGAGAGAACCATACCAGCTTTCATCAGCCCTCACTTGAGTCCATAAACGCTTAACTACGAATAACTTTTCCTACTGAGCCCTCTTCATTATGAACAATCCTCACAAGACCTCATCGCTCATGAGTTTTACTAGCCTTTACCAGCCCTCATTGGTCCTCAACAGAACTTACTAGCACTTATCAGTCCACAACAGATCTTGCCACCCCTAATCATCCCTTTCCAGCCTTTACCATCAATCATCAGTCCTCACCAGGTTTTGGAAGCTCTCAACAGCCTTCAAAAGCCCTCATTAGTCCTAACCAGCCCTCATCCGTCTACATTTGTTCTTATCAGTTCCCCTAACAACTCCTCCATCCCTTATTAGAACTGCTCACTTAAGCTACCAGAAGCCCTCGTCAGCCTGTCTTAGCTGTAGCTCTAGCCCTCACTAATCTTTATCAACCCTCACTAGATCCGCTTCTATTTAGTCTGGCTTTCATTAGTCCTTACAGGAACTTATCAGCCTAATCAGCCTTGCAAATTACCATTAGTCCTCATTAGTCCTCTTAACCACCACTTATCAGTTCTAATAAATCCCTCCTAAGTGCTAACCATCCTCATCAGCCTTTACCACCAGTTACCATTCCCATCGACCCTCCTCATCTTTCATTAGTTCTCACCAGTACTCACGAGCACTCATCAAGTCTTTTAGACCCCTCTCGAACTCCTCCTACCCTTCATTAATCCTCAGTAGTCATTACTTGCTATCATCCTTCTTCTTTAGCCCCTACCGGCTCGCGTCAACCCTTACTAGCCCTAATTTACTTTCACTAGTCCTCAACACCCCTTATAAGTCCCCAGTAGGTCTTCTAAGCCTTCACAACCCTCAACAGTTCTCATCAATTCTTATCAACTCTCATTAAGTCCCTACCCTGAAGCCCTACTGACCCTCATAAACTCTTTCCCACCCTCATTAAAATTCACCGACCCTCTTCAGTCCTCACCAAGCCTAACTAGGCTATTAGTAGTGCTGTCATCTGGCAGAAGCCAACAGTACGTACTGGTATTTCTATGGTATGACTCACAAGATTATGGGTCGCTTTTCAGTGCCATTTGGACTTAGAGATTTACACTATACTGAGAGTTTAAGGTGACATCCGAAAGCTGTATCAATTTTATATCATATTAACAAACAAACATAATATGTATACTGTCCATTAAGGTCCTCTGAGACACCGGTTTCATCTTCATTCCTGTTTATCTCTAACTGACTATGGCCAGTTGCGACGGTAGACAGGAACTAGAGATGATTCTGACTGCATGTATAGGTGCATTTATGGGCGACCCCTTACTTCAGCAGTTATAACCTGAAAAGACTGAATTACATCCAAACTTTGATAATCACAAACAAACCTTTACTGATACACACCTGCCCTTAATGTTTCTTACAGGCCCTCACTGGCCCTCACTGGGACTCACCCCTCATTATTCCTGACTAGCCCTCATAGATACTCACTGATTCACATTAATCATTTTCTTCCTCTCACTAGCCTTCACCAATCCTTAGTAAAAATCACTAGTCCTCACTTAACCCCATCAGTCTTCACTAACACTTGCCAGCCCTCACTAGCCCACGCCAGCCCTCACTAGCCCACGCCAGCCCTTACTAGCCCACGTTAGCCCTCTTTAGCCCTCACTAGCCCTCGCCAGCCCTCAGCAGGCGCTATCAACTCCTCTTTGATGTAGCAGGTCGCCCCTGTACTGACAAGACTGAACCTCGAGATAAAAAAGATAGCTCACTGTAAGCAAAGGGGAATGGTAGAGAGAGAGAGAGAGAGAGAGAGAGAGAGAGAGAGAGAGAGAGAGAGAGAGAGAGAGAGAGAGAGAGAGAGAGAGAGAGAGAGAGAGAGAATGAAAAAAAGCACAAAAATGTAGAAAGCATGAAGTGAGTGGGAAGATAGAGAAGTGAGAAAGAAACAAAGAATTGAAGGACAGGAGACTTGGAGAAACTAAATAAAGGATGAAAAAATACAAGAAAATAGAGAACACTCAAGAACAGGGAGGAGAGAATAGTTAGAGATTAAAATGCAGAAAAGAGAAGGAAAGAAAAAGTTTTGTGAATGAGGATGACGGTGGGAAGCCAAAGGACAGAGCAAGAGAGGGAGTGAGTGAAAAATAAGCACGAACAGTGGACCAGTCTTTCCACAAATTGTCTCCATATTGCATGTGGCATTTTGAACAAGCCAGGGAGAGGGGCCAATGCAAGGGTGACTGAAGGCTGGTCTGGACTGTTGGAGGTTGCTGAGGGAGGCTGGGTGGTTGTTGGGGGCTGGTTGTAAGGTACAGAGGGAGGCTCTGGGTAGCTGGAGATTACTCTGGGAGATGGGGTCGTTGCTGATGTAGTTAAAGATTGCAGGGGAGGTTGGATTTTAAGCAGGGGTTTGCTGAGAGAGTCTGATTAGTTACTGAGGTAGTTGTAAGGTGCTCAGTTAAGGTAACTGGTTGTGTGGGGTGGTTTAATGTTGCTTAGGGAAGGCGTGTTTGGGAGGGGTCGCTGGAGAATCTAAAGGGAAGCTGGGCTGTTGCTCTGGGTTGTTATGGTCTGTTAAGGGAAGCGGGGTGGTTGGAGAAGTCTTGAGGTGACGGGGATTTTTCGTGACTACTATTTGTCTCTGTCATCAGCTTGCTGTAAAAACTTGAAATCTGTGATCAGGTCACCAGTCACTCTTCTAAATTCTATATTGGATCAGTCTAAGACATCTAGTCTTTCCCTGTAAATCAGCTGTCTTATTTCTGGCATTATCTTTGTTGCTATTCTCTTGACCTTCTCTACGAGCTCATTGTGCTAATTTAAATGTGGTGACCAAACCTGAGAAACTTACTTTAGGTTCGGCCTAATACAGGATGTGAACAGCTTCCTGAATACTCCTTGATTCATATGTTTCAGTACTTTTCTATTATTTCCCAACAGACAGTTTGTCTCTTTTACTATTGTCTTAATGTGGGACTCTGGCTGGGGACGATATGAAATCCTGCGACCCTCTCATGACAAAAGGATTCCTGCTTCTTATTTTCTATTGTGTGTGTGTGTGTGTGTGTGTGTGTGTGTGTGTGTGTGTGTGTGTGTGTATGTGTGTGTGTGTGTGTGTGTGTGAGTGTGTGTGTGTGTGTGTGTGTGTGTGTCTATACGGCATGTGTGGTGAAGTCGGGAGAGCTTTACGTAGATTACACAGATTGAGTTACATAGAGTCACATACGTACACAGACCACGCAAAGTGGTCTGGCCTTAACGCTAAAAAAAGAAAAAAAGAAAAAAGCGTTTTTGTGATCAGTAGAAGAAAAGGATAGCAAAGTAAAGGCTCTCTGCCCACCCTCCACTCCCTCCGGCACATGATGTTAGGAAAACAGGTAGAAAAAAATACCTTGCAGGATTAATAAGCCTAAGAGAAATTTTAATAGGAAAGTCACAAGGTAGAATGAACATGGGTATGTCATGCTTCCCATCACCAGCGACCTGCATCCCTTCACTTTTTGTTATAGGGACAATACTAAGGATAACTTGAGCTCCAGCCTCTCGACCATGCCTGTATTATTCCTGATGTTGAAGAATTAGATAGTGATTCTTAATTACTCTCTCAAAGCAGGTGACGTGGGTTAATGAATGTTAGTATGATACCGCAACATGGCCAGGGAGAGGTCAGTGGTTGAGAAGGTAGTATGATACGCCACTGTGTTAAGATGACTGATTAAATGAATTGTTTAGTACCGGAGAGTGAGTAGTGATGATCAAGCCTAATTTTGAAGATATTAAGTGTTGCTCGGAACAACATTTTTTGGGAGCTTATACCATGAATCAATAATGTTGTTGGTAGAAGAAATATTTCGTACACTCCAGACTAACTCGGTGATCTCTGAAGTTTAATCCATCTTCTCTCGCCGGTAATGTTGGACCTACAGTTAAGAAAGGTTCGATATCGACGGTGTTGAATCCTTTACGGATCTTGAAACATTGTTAATTTGCCCCGGGAGGCGCCTCTTGCTCAGTGAGAATAAGTTTGATTTTCGCAGTCTTTCCTCACATGGTTTTTTGCACAAGGAGGGAATCAGTTTCGTTACTCTTCGCTGCAATGTCCGTACCTGAATGCGGGGCCCAGAGCTACACTGCGTATTCGAAGTGTGGTCTAGGTGGACTTAGGTATAGTGGCAGTATCACATCCTTGTACATTTGTACATAAAGTTTCTGTTTATGAATCCTAACATCCTGTTTGGTTTCTTAGCAGCTTCATTGCAATGCTGGGAGAATTTGAAATTACTGGAGACAGTGACCCCTAGATCTCTTACACTAGGGGTGTCCTTCCTCTTGTGGCCCATCAGTTTATATATATAAAAAGATTTGGGTTTCCTACAGGTAACAGCTGACATTCATTGACGTTAAGTAGCGTTTGCCATTTACTAGAACATTCACCGACTTTATTTAGATCTTTTAATCTTCTCTTATCTTCTTCAGTTGATATGGCACTGCCAATGTTTTTATCATCTGTAAATCCGGACTCCAGATTATATAGCCTTACGTCAATATCGTTGATATTAATGATGAGATGTATAGGCTCAAGTATGGATCCCTGGGGGGACTCCATTGTAATAGGTGACCACAGTGATAATTCCCATTCTTTACTACTCTTTGTTTCCCATCACTTAACCAGGCATCTATCCAATGCTTTCTGGAAGTCCAGGAATATTTCATCTTTTGCTTTTGTCCTGTAGTGGGTATTGAATAATGTATGATAAAATCCAATGAGGTTTGTAAGGCATGATCTGAGTCTTCTAAAACCAGGCTGTGTATTATTGATCAAGCTGTGTTGTTCCAGACAGGCGATGATATCATCGCTAATAATTGACTCCAGAAGTTTACATATAACTGATATGAGACTAATAATAGGACGGTAATTACCAGGCAATTCTAGGCTTTACTTTTTATATACAGGAGTGACGTCTGCCATTCTCCAGTCCTGTGGGACTATTCCCTCCTGAATACATTTATTGAAAATCTGAGTAAACTGTCCGGCAATTTCCTGTTTGACGTTTTTAATCATTCGTGGATAAAAACGATCAGGAAATGTGCTTTTATTAGGCTTCAACTTATCTATCTCTGTTAGTACTTCTCTGACTGTGATGGTGAGTTCTTGTAACGTGCGAATGCTATCTATCACTGACTCAAAATTCGTGTCGTTGCTTTCTAGCGTAAAAACTGAACAGAAAAACTTGTTTGGGGTTGTTGTTATGCTTTTATCGTCCACAGTGGGTTCCCCATTCTTGTTATCTACGGCTGCTATTCCACTCCTTATATGTTTCTTGAGGAAAATATTGCCAATTATTAAACAAAGAAATTTTCTTTCATACTGAAGGCTCTAATCATTCTTTGGATTCCGGCCGAAAGAGAACAATTAAACAAATGGGCTGAGGAGATAGAAAAGTAAGGAGAGCGAAAGAATGATAAGCTATAATTTGCATGAGGTAGGGTACACATGCATTTTGGAAAGGAGCATGTTACTGCTGCTAGGATTAACATGAGAATGGTCTGCCTAAGAAAGGTCAGCTGTGTAGGTAAAGAAGCAGTCATCATCGACAGCTTAATTATCATGTGCGTCTTTGATAATGGAAACCAAATGTAGGGAGACTGAGGGATTTTCATGGCGAGAAATGATAAAATCTTTAATGGTAAATGAATGCCACGAAAAATTATAAAGAAATCTGGGCATAAGTTTGGTACTTCTTAGTTACCTTATTTCATGAGCGGTGGAGAACTTTATTACTTACGAGGATAAATGCATATGGTCGCAACGAAATACACTGAGGCATTAAATGATACAGACTGTGCCCAGTTAACACTGTGCCTTGTAAGACTGCATCCTGTAACATTATTTTCAGTAACATTGTGCCCTGTAACACAGTCCCGTAACACTGTGTAGTAATACTATGCCCTTTAAGACTGCGTCCCGTAACACTGTGTCCATTGACAATATGCCATGCAACACTGTGTCCTGTGAAACTCTGCCCGTAACACTTCGTCCTGCAACACTGAGCCCGTAGCACTGCGGTCTGCGCACGGATATTGTGGATGGGGAGAAGCAGGTAGGGAGGAGAAGTGAGGTAGAAAAGCTGATTTCAGGCATCTGTGCAAAAGACACCTGAAGTTGAAGTTTGCCAAATGCTTTCCAGATAACTCAGGCAATAAGAAAAATTTCCCAAGAGTTATCGAGAGAGGAAGAATCAAAGTTTTGAGTAAAAAGAAAAAGATTGGAAGATGAGTGGTCGGGACGAAATCCACACTCCGAGTCTGAGATCTAACTTTCTTTTCCTAGCACCGTCTTCCATATATCTATGGATGGCGAACGTACTGGCTCTGAGTCCGTCTTCACTGATAATGAGAGAAGAAAGATCAATGTTTTTTATGGAAGGTTGTATATCATCAACATACCAAGAGCTGATGAAGCAGTGATGGCATACAAAAGTCTAATAAGCTTGGAGAGGATTTAGACTAATTTTAGGGTAGGTTTCTATAGAAACAAAGGGAGAATACCTTCGGTCCCAGAAGCTTCGATGTGTATTAAGCGTTCGAGAGATAACAAAAAAGATTCGGGTTATAGAATTCAGGGTCGTGGGTAAAGGAATAATTGATGGGATTATACCTTGGAGGGGATGATTACCTGTGTGGATGGGCGGTGAGTTCTTTGCAACCAGGGATTCCAAATTCGTCTTTTCTCGGACGGTTTTAGTAAAATGTCTGGCTGCCAACCAGAATTATTCGTGGCTGTAGGACTGTGAAGAAACACTGTTAAAGTTGGTTCGTTGGCTAGTCCAATCCATACCAACTGTTTATGAATATAACAAAACTTGCTTTCCATGTGTTCGTCTACGATCCTTAAGCAGGTTATGCTGGAGGCAGTTCATAAGACCGTGACACCAGTTTTGCAAGAATACCAACATCGCTTCTTGCAAAGAACTAACTTTTACAATCATGAGGCTTGTGTACGTATACTTTTCATATCAATATTCATACTTACCAAAGTATAACAAAGGAATTTCCCTTCATAGTGTAAGATTCTTGCCTTTATAACACGGGGAAGTTGCTTACGTTGCTCGATATTTATAAGACGAACCAAGGGTGACAAACAGAGTAGGAGTGTGTGGTCTGAGAGTCATCCATGAGAACTGAAGGTGTTAAAGATTCTTTCGGTTGGTGGATGTCGTAGCTTGACGTAAACGGCCATAATGACCCTGGCAGCTGATTAGCTTGTAGCTCTAACAACTAACTATCCAACATAATGAATATTTCCTGGAAAGTTGTGCGGTTGATAAAGATATCCGCATGCTTCAGTCTCCCGTATTATCCAACAATCAAGCAACACTTTTTTTTCAGTGTCTTCTGGGTCAATAAAAATTTTCCAGAAAATATTTTGCGTCTCCTTGGTGTGCTCACAGCTTGGCAGGCAAGCAAAAGATACTTGAAAATAACATTATACCTTTCCAATAAGCCTTTGAATCAATGTCATTCTTCTGCTCATATTCTTTTTTCTTCTTTTTTCATGAAGTCGAGAAATGCCTGGTTCCAGATTCTGCTAATGAATCAAGAGTTTTTCTTTTCTTTTGTATTGTTCAGTTTTATTCTTTTGATCTTCGTCATTCAGAAGTCATCATTAATGGCCTGATGAGAGCCAGAGGGCAAGACTTTTCAGGTGCGGCATTACAAAATTGCCCTTGTTAGTCTTACTGGTAATGACCTGGTTGTATAGAGAGAAGAGGAGAGGCTGCTCTCCCAGTCTGATATGTGTGTGTATGTGTGTGTGTGTGTGTGTGTGTGTGTGTGTGTGTGTGTGTGTGTGTGTGTGTGTGTGTGTGTGTGTTTATATATACCTAAGGGTAAAGTTGTAGTACAAACATACAAAGTTACAAGGCAGACAACATGAGTGTAAAACTCCCTACACACACACACACACACACACACACACACACACACACACACACACACACACACACACACACACACACACACACACAGAAATTCTGGAGGAAGTGAAGTGTTTTAGACATCTGGGAGCGGATTTGGCAGCGGATGGAACCATGGAAGCGGAAGTGAATCATAGGGTGGGGGAGGGGGCGAAAATTCTAGGAGCCTTAAAAGAATGTGTGGAAGTCGAGAACATTATCTCGGAAAGCAAAAATGGGTATGTTTGAAGGAATAGTGGTTCCAACAATGTTGTATGGTTGCGAGGCGTGGGCTATGGATAGAGTTTTGCGCAGGAGGGTGGATGTGCTGGAAATGAGATGTTTGAGGGCAATATGTGGTGTGAGGTGGTTTGATCGAGTAAGTAAAGATAGGGTAAGAGAGATGTGTGGTAATAAAAAGAGTGTGGTTGAGAGAGCAGAAGAGGGTGTTTTGAAATGGTTTGGTCACATGGAGAGAATGAGTGAGGAAAGATTGACCAAGAGGATATATGTGTCAGAGGTGGAGGGAACGAGGAGAAGTGGGAGACCAAATTGGAGGTGGAAAGATGGAGTGAAAAAGATTTTGAGTGATCGGGGCCTGAACATGCAGGAGAGTGAAAGGCGAGCAAGGAATAGAGTGAATTGGAACACTGAGGTATACCGCGGTCGACGTGCTGTCAATGGATTGAACCAGGGCATGTGAAGCGTATGGGGTAAACCATGGAAAGTTCTATGGAGCCTGGATGTGGAAAGGGAGCTGTGGTTTCGGTGCATTATTACATGACAGCTAGAGACTGAGTGTGAGCGAATGTGGCCTTTGTCTTTTCCTGGCGCTACCTCGCACACTTGAAGGGGGAGGGGGTTGTTATTTCATGTGTGGCGAGGTGGCGATGGGAATGAATGAAGGCAGACAGTATGAATTACGTACATGTGTATATATGTATATGTCTGTGTGTGTATATATATGTATACGTTGAGATGTATAGGTATGTATATTTGCGTGTGTGGACGTGTATGTATGTACATGTGTATGTAGGTGGGTTGGGCCATTCTTTCGTCTGTTTCCTTGCGTTACCTCGCTAACGCGGGAGACAACGACAAGGCAAAATGATGATAATTGAAATATATATATATATATATATATATATATATATATATATATATATATATATATATATATATATATATATATATATATATATATCTTTCTTTCATACTATTCGCCATTCCCCGCGATGCGAGGTAGCGTTCAGAACAGAGAACTGGGCCTTTGAGGGAATATCCTCACCTGGCCCCCTTCTCTGTTCCTTCTTTTGGAAAAAAAAAGAAAAGAAAAACGAGAGGGGAGGATTTCCAGCCCACCGCTCCCTTCCCTTTTAGTCGCCTTCTACGACACGCAGGGAATACGTGGGAAGTATTCTTTCTCCCCTATCCCCATATATATATATATATATATATATATATATATATATATATATATATATATATATATATATATATATATATATATATATATATATATGAATATACATATATATATATATATATATATATATATATATATATATATATATATATATATATATATATATATATATATATATATATATATATATATTTACTATCAGTAAATTTTAGGGAGAATAAAAAGATGTTCTGGAAGGAGGTAAATAGGGTGCGTAAGACAAGGGAGCAAATGGGAACTTCAGTGAAGGGCGTAAATGGGGAGGTGATAACAAGTAGTGGTGATGTGAGAAGGAGATGGAATGAGTATTTTGAAGGTTTGTTGAATGTGTCTGATGACAGAGTGGCAGATATAGGGTGTTTTGGTCGAGGTGGTGTGCAAAGTGAGAGGGTTAGGGAAAATGATTTGGTAAACAGAGAAGAGGTAGTAAAAGCTTTGCGGAAGATGAAAGCCGGCAAGGCAGCAGGTTTGGATGGTATTGCAGTGGAATTTATTAAAAAAGGGGGTGACTGTATTGTTGACTGGTTGGTAAGGTTATTTAATGTATGTATGACTCATGGTGAGGTGCCTGAGGATTGGCGGAATGCGTGCATAGTGCCATTGTACAAAGGCAAAGGGGATAAGAGTGAGTGCTCAAATTACAGAGGTATAAGTCTGTTGAGTATTCCTGGTAAATTATATGGGAGGGTATTGATTGAGAGGGTGAAGGCATGTACAGAGCATCAGATTGGGGAAGAGCAGTGCGGTTTCAGAAGTGGTAGAGGATGTGTGGATCAGGTGTTTGCTTTGAAGAATGTATGTGAGAAATACTTAGAAAAGCAAATGGATTTGTATGTAGCATTTATGGATCTGGAGAAGGCATATGATAGAGTTGATAGAGATGCTCTGTGGAAGGTATTAAGAATATATGGTGTGGGAGGCAAGTTGTTAGAAGCAGTGAAAAGTTTTTATCGAGGATGTAAGGCATGTGTACGTGTAGGAAGAGAGGAAAGTGATTGTTTCTCAGTGAATGTAGGTTTGCGGCAGGGGTGTGTGATGTCTCCATGGTTGTTTAATTTGTTTATGGATGGGGTTGTTAGGGAGGTAAATGCAAGAGTCCTGGAAAGAGGGGCAAGTATGAAGTCTGTTGGGGATGAGAGAGATTGGGAAGTGAGTCAGTTGTTGTTCGCTGATGATACAGCGCTGGTGGCTGATTCATGTGAGAAACTGCAGAAGCTGGTGACTGAGTTTGGTAAAGTGTGTGGAAGAAGAAAGTTAAGAGTAAATGTGAATAAGAGCAAGGTTATTAGGTACAGTAGGGTTGAGGGTCAAGTCAATTGGGAGGTGAGTTTGAATGGAGAAAAACTGGAGGAAGTGAAGTGTTTTAGATATCTGGGAGTGGATCTGTCAGCGGATGGAACCATGGAAGCGGAAGTGGATCATAGGGTGGGGGAGGGGGCGAAAATTTTGGGAGCCTTGAAAAATGTGTGGAAGTCGAGAACATTATCTCGGAAAGCAAAAATGGGTATGTTTGAAGGAATAGTGGTTCCAACAATGTTGTATGGTTGCGAGGCGTGGGCTATGGATAGAGTTGTGCGCAGGAGGATGGATGTGCTGGAAATGAGATGTTTGAGGACAATGTGTGGTGTGAGGTGGTTTGATCGAGTAAGTAACGTAAGGGTAAGAGAGATGTGTGGAAATAAAAAGAGCGTGGTTGAGAGAGCAGAAGAGGGTGTTTTGAAATGGTTTGGGCACATGGAGAGAATGAGTGAGGGAAGATTGACCAAGAGGATATATGTGTCGGAGGTGGAGGGAACGAGGAGAAGAGGGAGACCAAATTGGAGGTGGAAAGATGGAGTGAAAAAGATTTTGTGTGATCGGGGCCTGAACATGCAGGAGGGTGAAAGGAGGGCAAGGAATAGAGTGAATTGGAGCGATGTGGTATACAGGGGTTGACGTGCTGTCAGTGGATTGAATCAAGGCATGTGAAGCGTCTGGGGTAAACCATGGAAAGCTGTGTAGGTATGTATATTTTGCGTGTGTGGACGTGTGTATGTACATGTGTATGGGGGGGGTTGGGCCATTTCTTTCGTCTGTTTCCTTGCGCTACCTCGCAAACGCGGGAGACAGCGACAAATTAAAAAAAAAAAAAAAAAAAAAAAAAAAAAAAATATATATATATATATATATATATATATATATATATACATTATATATATACATATATATATACATTATATATATATACATATATATATATATACATTATATATATTTTCTTTATTTTTTTGCCGCTGTCTCCCGCGTTTGCGAGGTAGCGCAAGGAAACAGACGAAAGAAATGGCCCAACCAACCCCCATACACATGTATATACATACGTCCACACACGCAAATATACATACCTACACAACTTTCCATGGTTTACCCCAGACGCTTCACATGCCCTGATTCAATCCACTGGCAGCACGTCAACCCCGGTATACCACATCGATCCAATTCACTCTATTCCTTGCCCTCCTTTCACCCTCCTGCATGTTCAGGCCCCGATCACACAAAATCTTTTTCACTCCATCTTTCCACCTCCAATTTGGTCTCCCACTTCTCCTCGTTCCCTCCACCTCTGACACATATATCCTCTTGGTCAATCTTTCCTCACTCATTCTCTCCATGTGCCCAAACCATTTCAAAACACCCTCTTCTGCTCTCTCAACCACGCTCTTTTTATTTCCACACATCTCTCTTACCCTTACGTTACTTACTCGATCAAACCACCTCACACCACACATTGTCCTCAAACATCTCATTTCCATCACATCCATCCTCCTGCGCACAACTCTATCCATAGCCCACTCCTCGCAACCATACAACATTGTTGGAACCACTATTCCTTCAAACATACCCATTTTTGCTTTCCGAGATAAAGTTCTCGACTTCCACATATTTTTCAAGGCTCCCAGGATTATCGCCCCCTCCAACACCCTATGATCCACTTCCGCTTCCATGGTTCCATCCGCTGCCAGATCCACTCCCAGATATCTAAAACACTTTACTTCCTCCAGTTTTTCTCCATTCAAAATTACCTCCCAATTGACTTGACCCTCAACCCTACTGTACCTAATAACCTTGCTCTTATTCACATTTCCTCTTAACTTTCTTCTTTCACACACTTTACCAAACTCAGTCACCAGCTCCTGCAGTTTAACACATGAATCAGCCACCAGCGCTGTATCATCAGCGAACAACAACTGACTCACTTCCCAAGCTCTCTCATCCCCAACAGACTTCATACTTGCCCCTCTTTCCAAAACTCTTGCATTTACCTCCCTAACAACCCCATCTATAAACAAATTAAACAACCATGGAGACATCACATACCCCTGCCGCAAACCTACATTCACTTAGAACCAATCACTTTCCTCTCTTCCTACACGTACACATGCCTTACATCCTCGATAAAAACTTTTCACTGCCTCTAACAACTTGCCTCCCATACCATATATTCTTAATACCTTCCACAGAGCATCTCTATCAACTCTATCATATGCCTTCTCAAGATCCATAAATGCTACATACAAATCCATTTGCTTTTCTAAGTATTTCTCACATACATTCTTCAAAGCAAACACCTGATCCACACATCCTCTACCACTTCTGAAACCACACTGCTCTTCCCCAATCTGATGCTCTGTACATGCCTTCACCCTCTCAATCAATACCCTCCCATATAATTTGCCAGGAATACTCAACAAACTTATACCTCTGTAATTTGAGCACTCACTCTTATCCCCTTTGCCTTTGTACAATGACACTATGCACGCATTCCGCCAATCCTCAGGCACCTCACCATGAGTCATACATACATTAAATAACCTTACCAACCAGTCAATAATACAATCACCCCTTTTTTAATAAATTCCACTGCAATACCATCCAAACCTGCTGCCTTGCCGGCTTTCATCTTCCGCAAAGCTTTTACTACCTCTTCTCTGTTTACCAAATCATTTTCCCTAACCCTCTCACTTTGCATACCACCTCGACCAAGACACGCTATATCTGCCACTCTATCATCAAACACATTTAACAAACCTTCAAAATACTCACTCCATCTCCTTCTCACATCCCCACTACTAGTTATCACCTCCCCATTTGCTCCCTTCACTGAAGTTCCCATTTGCTCCCTTGTCTTACGCACTTTATTTGCCTCCTTCCAGAACATCTTTTTATTCTCCCTAAAATTTAATGATACTCTCTCACCCCAACTCTTATTTGCCCTCTTTTTCACCTCTTGCACCTTTCTCTTGACCTCCTGTCTCTTTCTTTTATACATCTCCCACTCAATTGCATTTTTTCCCTGCAAAAATAATCCAAATGCCTCTCTCTTCTCTTTCACTAATAATCTTTCACTAATGATATATATATATATATATATATATATATATATATATATATATATATATATATATATATATATATATATATATATATATATATATAGATAGATAGATAGATAGATAGATGATATAAATATATATATATATATATATAGTCCCTGGATAATGACACTTTAGCAGGCAGTGCAGCGTCCCTGTTCGCTGATCTGGCTTTAAAACATCAAAATATTAGATCATTACGTCTAATCCACCGGCTGCTGTCAGCTTATCCACAGTAACGCCAGGAGTTCCAGTTATTAATGCTGAAGGCTGTAATCTGGGGGGTGTGCTCCGGGCCTCCAGGCTCACCGATGTCATTTTAGGTAAAATTTTAGAAGACCCGAAGGAAATGGAATCGAGAGTTCACAACACTAATGCCTATGATGCCCTTTTTCTTCCTCACAAGATGTTTAATCTTATCGAGATTAACCTACTCCTTCGGGGCTTCACCATGTTTGTCCCTGAATGAACGAGGCAAAGAGGCTAAGTCTTTCACCACGTATCCAAGATACATAAACACCAATGAACAACCTGATAGCTCTACCATAAAGACCTGACTCTTGACAACTCCTTAATCGTGGATAGACTCATACAATATAACAAGACACTGAGGTTTACATTTAAAAAGATTTCAACCCTCCGTTCAAATGGATCCATTGGAAACAAGGAATTCTCCTTATCAGACTGAGTGGTTTTGGTGTCCGCATTGCTTCCCAGGTCGGCATTTACGCTTTTTTGACCTACAGCCTACAGCAGGTGTATTCAATCCTGATTTCGACTCTGCAGCAAGGGCTCTGGTTGATTCTATCGAATCACTTCTTTGTTTACCCACATAACAAAACAGCTGGGATGATAAACGCGATGCAGTGCGAGGCGAAGCCTCAGCCACGCTGGACTAAGTATCTTCATTGCAAGACTAAACCAATGCTCATGTTAGGAAGGTCCGCCTACAAGCTGTAAGAATTCCCGACTTATGGGATTATTTCCACTTGCTACCCCAAAGGCTTTCCTTAACACTCGTCTTGACATTCATACTCTGCACATTGGTACTACCCCTCGCACTGCCACCTTTGTCTGCTTTGAATGAAGTGTATCTGTGTCAAAGTGGCTGACCAGTATGGGCAATACGCACTAAATCGCAAGAATTCTGCCGGACGGGACTATAGGCACAGTGTAACCAGCGACATTTAGGATTTTTTGCCTCCGTCAGTTTATCTGTGAAAATAAAACCTCATCTCCTCGGGGCAGTTGGAAGTGGCCAGCGGCCTGACGGACTATCATAATATGTTTTAGAGAGATGTAAGCAGATGTGGGATTACACATGTGTTACTGTGACCTGTAGATCACACTCTCCATCTTCAAGTCACTGCTGAGTCCCAGGCTGTGCAGGTCACACTTGCCGTCGTCAAGTCGCTGCTTCAGTCTCAGGACTTGCATTTCACATTCGCCATCGGTGAGTTGTTGCTAGGAATTCCCACCTCCATATCAAATGCCATACATCAATTAAAGGAAGAATAACAGATACACATGTATTCTCTCTCTCTCTCTCTCTCTCTCTCTCTCTCTCTCTCTCTCTCTCTCTCTCTCTCTCTCTCTCTCTCTCTCTCTCTCTCTCTCTCTCTCTCTCTCTCTCTCTTTCCACTTGACCTTTATTACATATCCAGTTATACATGTGAAGACCCTTCATGCATCATAAAGGCACAGCACCTCAAGGGGAAAAAAAAAAAGGAAGGCAAAGTTCATACTGGTCATTCCAGGTCAACGTATGAAGCCATTTAACCCTCGTGGTCAGAATTGTTAGGCAACGGTGTTTCACATCTTATGAAGCTAATGCCATTTAAACTAGTTGAGTATAATTTCTTACTTTTTATCTTCAGAGAATCAGACTTTATGTTTCAAACAATATCACAACAACAAATTTAAAGCTAAGCGTTTATTCGTATCTATAAAGAATAAACATATTCACAACCTCACAGTGAGAAATGTTGCGGTATCCCTGCATTTACGTACATACATATATGTCCAGAACGCCATATACCTCAGCATTCGATACTTACTGTAGAAAAGTAGACTCATTATTCATAGAACTGTGCGGGATTCAATCATTTTAGTGATTCGAAGATTTATCTCACGTACACCCGAAGCGGAGTCATGCATCCGAACGTCTCTTTAGATATACGTTCCGAACCTTAGTGTATGATCACTAGCTTTGATGAACCATTCTGAATTCCGGTCAAACGAGATGTTACGGTTTCCATCGCTCGTCCATTCAGGTATGAAGATGAAGCGAAATAGGCATTCCCATCTGTTGCTTGGCTGATTCAATTTGGATTTCTATTGAAACTTAATGAGATTAGCCGTCTCAGCGATTCACCTCAAATTCGAAGATAATATCGAATCACGGATCAGTTCGTGTATCCTGAATTTCACTTTTCGACTGTTGCCGCTGCATAAACATATCAAAGTTCGATCAGACTTGGCGAGAATACTCAAATGATTATTCCATAGTCCAGCCTGGGAAATTGGTATGAGTCACGCATGCATAGGTCTCGAACTTCAGGTGTTAATCACTGGATTTGCTAAAGATTCTAGAATTTCAGGCTTACGCTCATGTACCTAGGTAAATCAGACATCATCATCATTCATAACAAACTTTTGTTTTAGAATAAAGGTTTTACCACAAGTTGAGGCACGTTGAATTTTAATCGGACTTAGTGATACAGTTCATATATATGCCTTCAGCCTGGGCTGCAGATGAAACTGGGTTGGTTTGTGTGTAAGTTGTAGCAACATCTTGAAATCTGTCAAATTTTTCTTAGAATTCAATCACGTTTGCTGAGACTACTCACTTCACCGATTCTGAGGTGGAGTTAGAAACATAAACCGAGCAGCGCGGTCTCCTGCGTCCCTAAGTGCACTTGAAATTGTAGTTTACGATCAGTAACTTTGTAAATGGCTGTATTGATTCCTTACGTAAAGCATCTTCATGTACAGCACACTGCCTCACTCACCACACAACGACCCACACTACACACCACACCACACCTTACACACAAAACCACACCACACACTGCACACCACACCACATACTATACACCACGCCACAAACTGGACACAACACCACACGATGCACACCACACCCCACATACCACATACCATACCACACACTGCACAACACACCATGCACCGCACACCACACCACACATACTACACACCAAACCACACTCTTCATACCACACAACACCACGCACTGCACACCAAACTCCACGTACTACACACCATACCACACTCTTCATACCACATCACACTACACATCGTATTGTACACCACACCACGCACTGCACACCACAATACATAATGCACACCTCACCATGTACTGCAGACCACACCACATACTTCACACCACACCATATAGAGCAAACTACCCACAAACTGCACACAGCGACACAAACTGCACACCACACCACACGATGCACACCACACCATATACTGCAGATCATACCACATACTGCACACCACAAAACATACTGCACACAACACCACACGATGCACACCACACCATATACAGCACACCACACCACATACTGCACATAACACCAAACGATGCACACCACACCTTAAACTGCGCACTACACCACATACTGCGCACCACACCACAGCACACTGAACACCACACCACAAACTGCACATCATACCGCACACTGCACACCACATCACATCAGAAACTGCACACCACACCACAAACTGCACACCACATCACAATTTGCACACCACATCACAAACTGCACATCACAAAACATACAGCACACCACGCTACAATCTGCACACCACGCCACATCACAAACTGCATACGACACCACAAAATGTACACAACTTCACACGATACAGACCACACCACAAACTATACATCACACTGCACACTGCACACCACACCACATCGCAAACTGCACACCACACCACACCAAAAACTGCGCACCACATCACAAACTGCACACCACATCACAAACCGCACACCACATCACAAACTGCACACCACATCACAAACTGCACAACACAACACAAACTGCACACCACACCACATCACAAACTGCACACCACATCACAAACTGCACAACACATCACAAACTGCACACCACACCACATCACAAACTGCACACCACACACATCACAAACTGCACACCACACCACATCACAAACTGCACACCACATCACAAACTGCACACCACACCGCACACAACCACACCAACACAAACACACACACACAAACTGCACACCACACACAAACTGCACACACATCAACATCAACACACCACCCACATCACAAATGCACCAACATCAAAACTGCACACCACACACAAACTGCACCCACACAAACTGAACACATTCACAAACTGCACACCACATCACAAACTGCACACACACCATACCAAAACTGCACCAAACTCAACACCACACACAAACTGCACACACACAAACTCACACACAAACTGCCACCACATCACAAACTGCACACCACACAACAACACACTCACAAATCCACACCACACACAAACTGCACACCACTACAAATCACAAACCACAAACCACACACCACAACTGCATACACACACATCACAAACTAGCACCACACCACATCACACACAAACTGACACCACACCACATCACAAACTGCACAACACATCACAAACTGCACACCACATCACAAACTGCACACCACACCACTTCACAAACTGCGCACCACACATCACAAACTGCACACCACACCATATCACAAACTGCACAGCACACCACATCACAAACTGCACACCACATCACAAACTGCACACCACACCATATCACAAACTGCACACCACATCACATCACAAACTGCACAGTACATCACAAACTGCACAGCACACCACATCATAAACTGCACACCACACCACATCACAAACTGCACACTACACCACATCACAAACTGCACAACAAATCACAGACTGCACACCATATCACAAACTGCACACCACATCACAAACTGCACACCGCACCACATCACAAACTGCACATCACATCATAAACATCACACTACACTGCACACTGCACACCACATCACAAAATGCACACTACATCACAAACTGCACACCACACCACATCACAAACTGCACACCACATCACAAACTGAACAACACTTCACAAATTGCACATCACACCACATCACAAACTGCACACCACATCACAAACTGCACAACACATCACAAACTGCACACCACACCACATCACAAACTGCATACCACACCACAAACTGCACACCACATCACAAACTGCACACCACACCGCAAACTGCACACCACACCACATCACAAACTGCACATCACATCATAAACATCACACTACACTGCACACTGCACACCACATCACAAAATGCACACTACATCACAAACTGCACACCACACCACATCACAAACTGCACACCACATCACAAACTGAACAACACTTCACAAATTGCACATCACACCACATCACAAACTGCACACCACATCACAAACTGCACAACACATCACAAACTGCACACCACACCACATCACAAACTGCATACCACACCACAAACTGCACACCACATCACAAACTGCACACCACACCGCAAACTGCACACCACATAACAAATTGCACACCACATCACAAACTGCACACCACACCACATCACAAACTGCGCACCACACCATATCACAAACTGCACACCACACCACAAACTGCACATTACATCACAAACTGCACACCACATAACAAACTGCACACCACATCACAAACTGCACACCGCACCACATCACAAACTACACAACACATCACAAACTGCACACCACACCAAATCACAAACTGAACAACACACCACACCACAAACTGCACACCACATCACAAACTGCACACCACATCACAAACTGGACACCACATCACAAACTGCACAACACATCACAAACTGCACACCACACCATATCACAAACTGCACACCACATCGCAAACTACACAACACATCGCAAAATGCACACCACACCACATCACAAACTGCACACCACATAACAAACTGCACACCACACCACATCATAATCTGCTCACTACGTCACAAACTGCACACTGCACACCCCATCACAAACTGCACACCACATCTCAAACTGCACACCACATCACAAACTGCACACCACACCACATCACAAACTGCACACAGCATCACAAACTGCACACCACATCACAAACTGCACACCACATCACAAACTGAACACTACACCACATCACAAACTATACACCACATCACAAACTGCACACCACACCGCACACTGCAAACCACATCAGAAACTGCACACTACACCGCACACTGCACACACACACACATCACAAACTGCACACCACACCACATCACAAACTGCACCCAGCACCCCAAACTGCACACAGCACCACAAACTGCACACCACATCACAAACTGCACACTACACCACATCACAAACTGCACACCACATCACAAACTGCACACCACATCACAAACTGCACACCACACCGCACACTGCAAACCACATCACAAACTGCACACCACACCGCACACTGCACACCACATCACAAACTGCACAACACATCACAAACTGCACAACACATCACAAACTGCACACCACACCATATCACAAACTGCACACCACATCACAAACTGCACGCTACACCGCACACTGCACACCACACCATATCACAAACAGCACACCACACCACAAACTGCACAACACATCACAAACTGCAAACCACATCACAAACTGCACACCACACCACAAACTGCACACCACACTACATCACAAACTGTACAACACATCACAAACTGCACACCATACCACATCACAAACTGCACACCCACAAACTGCACACCACACCACACACTGCACACCACATCACAAACTGCACACCACATCACAAATTGCACACTACACCACATCACAAACTGCACACCACATATCAAACTGCACACCGCATCACAAACTGCACACAGCACCACAAACTGCACACCACATCACAAACTGCACACCACATCACAAAATGCACACCACACCATATCACAAACTGCACACCACGCCATAAACTGCACAGCACATCACAAACTGCACACCACATCACAAACTGCACATCACAAACTGCACGCCACACCACAAACTGCACAACATGTCACAAACTGCACGCCACACCACAAACTGCACAACATGTCACAAACTGCACGCCACACAACGAACTGCACAACATATCACAAACTGCACACCACATCACAAGCTGCACACTGCACCACATCACAAACTGCACACCACATCACAAACTGCACGCCACACCACAAACTGCACAACATGTCACAAACTGCACGCCACACAACAAACTGCACGACATATCACAAACTGCACAACGTATCACAAACTGCACAACACATCACAAACTGCACACCACACCACAATCTGCACACTACACCACATCACAAACTGCATACCACATCACAAACTGCACATCACAAACTGCACGCCAC
Organism: Panulirus ornatus; assembly: GCF_036320965.1. Classification (NCBI taxonomy): domain Eukaryota; kingdom Metazoa; phylum Arthropoda; class Malacostraca; order Decapoda; family Palinuridae; genus Panulirus; species Panulirus ornatus. Next base: position 2,577,729 of record NC_092225.1, read on the forward strand.
ACCACAAACTGCACGCCACACAACAAACTGCACAATATATCACAAACTGCACAACATATCACAAATTGCACGCCAAACAACAAACTGCACAACATATCACAAACTGCACAACACATGACAAACTGCACAACATATCACAAACTGCACAACATATCACAAACTGCACGCCACACAACAAACTGCACAACATATCACAAACTGCACAACACATCACAAACTGCACAACACATCACAAACTGCATACCACACCACAAATTGTACACAACGTCACACGATACAGACCACACCACATCACACCGCACACTGCACACCACACCACATCACAAACTGCATGCCACACCACAAATTGTACACAGCGTCACACGATACAGACCACACCACATCACACCGCACGCTGCACACCACACCACATCACAAACTGCATGCCACACCACAAATTGTACACAGCGTCACACGATACAGACCACACCACATCACACCGCACGCTGCACACCTCACTATGTTCTGAACGCACGCTGCACACCACATCACACCATACACCACACTGCGCTACAGCTCTTCACACCGAACCACACCACGCTGCATGCTAACCACACACCACACACCATGCAGCCACAGCATAGCACACAATACCACGCAACATGCTCACTAAACAGTGCATACACTGTACAAAACATACTCTACGGGACACCACACGCTACACCAAACACACTGAAAATAACAACACCACGCCACGCCACACCACACCACACAACACAATATCACACTCCACATCTAACCACGACACATCACGCACCACACGATACCACACCACGCCACACCACACCACACAACACAATATCACACTCCACATCTAACCACGACACATCACGCACCACACGATACCACACCACGTCACACATATCGCATACTGTACTCCACATCACACTATACTAAACCACACCACACTATATCACACTGCACACCACGTTATCACACACCACACTCTATACTACACCAAACCTCGTCAAACCACACCACACCAGACAAATGCACTACACTACACCATATCCAGCAACACACTGCACTGCACCACACGCCATATCTTACCACGGGCTACACACCATAGCAAACCATACCCTGCACACCTCACAACATCTCACATTACACACTACACCAAGAACCACGGGAAACCATACACAATATCGCTCACCACACAATCCACCATACACCACACCACATTACACAACATATACCATACACCATACCATATTACACATAGAACCACATCATACAGTGCACACCACACTATACCACAATAAACACCAGATGAAACAGCACACCATACCATACACCGCGCGAGCACATCATACCACACTTCACCATACCACACACACACACACCTCACACCACACCACTTCACTTCCACACCCACACTTCACCACACATCACGCCACATTGCTACCACAAACCACAACACAAAACACCACACCACACGGCACCACACCACACGTTATACACTCCATACCAAAGAACATACAAAACCACACCAAACCAAACCACACATCACACCACACAACAGACCCCAGTAATCACCACATATAGCACAACACGTCACACCACACCACATCCTCTGCATCACGGACCACACTACACCGCACATCACACAGCATTACACATGCCTCACTCCACTTATCAAGCGCTTTGTTAAAGACTGCATTTTGACGAAGCGTATTACCTCAGTCTCTTTATTCCTTTCACACCTGTCCACCTAACTACTAAATGAGAATTGACCCTCATAGGTAACTTGTCAATTGAAAACACTACTAGACTACATTCAGGAGAGACTGTTGAATTTTTACCTGGATACAAAGACTGGTCTTGAGCACGGCCATCTCTCACGTTAATGAACGACCTCGCGTACACTGTGATAGTATGTTGATGGCGTCTGCTTTTACATCTAACCTCTGGTCGTGGTAAATGGTGGCGGCTGCTCCCGAGGTTAACTTCTAATATTATCTTAATGTTGGCTGCTCGTAAAGTTGACATCCAGTAATATGTTACTCTTGCAGAATGAATGCATAATGCTGGCTTTGAATCCAAAGATAGTTTGCTGACGGTGAACTACCAAAGGACAGATACAATATCACGAGATGTACTCTGCTTCAGCGAGAGAAAATGGATTTCGCACAGTATCTACCTGACTTAGGTCGCTGTCTGTCCACAGGAGACTTGTCGCCTTTAACATAATATTCTCATTTTCTTTGACCAAAAGAGACCAAGATGAAGGCATGTAAGCACAGATACGCGCAACTCAGGTGAAATTCCAGGACTGTAATTAACGGGAACCCACAAAGTCTGATTATCCTTGTCATTTTTTTACGATTACTCGGGTCAAACCTAAAGATCACGCTGTTACCTTTAACCATGACACAGCATCTTTTATACAGCAAATCGACTGATGTACATACATGACTCACGTCGAGGGACAGCGTGCTGCATGTCGACGTCTGCTACATCCCAGTTATCACCGGATGCTACGCGCTACACGTCGACGGATGGTATGTACATGCCAAACGTCAGTGAGTGCCACACACAAAGTAATACAAAAATGAAAACAAAAAGGATTCTTTCGTCCTCTCGAGCCTGTTTGTTGTGGTAGAATACATCAAAAACATAGGGTGTTGTCTGGAAGAAGTAGAAAAGTATATAGATGACTTAAAGAGATGTAACAGTAAACGTTTTTAACTACAGAACCACAAGTAACGCCAGGCATGGACCTAAAAGGAAGTATTCTTTGAGTCAAAAAATTACGAACGTATTGCTTTTAACTGCTCTAACTGGTAAGTCATTCTATACATCAACAACCTCGATGAAGAAAAAGTACTTTGTCTCGTCTGAGGTAGAGAGTTTGCGCACGAGTTTTTATCCATTACCCTGAGAGACATTAGACAGATATAGCTGTAAGTAACACCTTGAATTAAGATTGTTGGAGTCATTGATAACATTAGATACCTGTATTAGATCATCTCATTACTTCTTCTGTCCTCGCTCAGATAAAATCGTCACAGGGTTTGTTTCTCAAAAGCAACTCCTTAACTCATCGATGTATTCCGTTCAGCAAATTGCCAAAAGCTGACCACAATATTCATGTTGGGGACACACCAGTGTATTGGAAAGCGTGAGGCTTAGTTTCTTGATTTGAATTATAGTGCCGTACCTGTGACGCCTAAAAGTGTGTTTCCATTTCTTTCTGCTTCAGTGCATTGCTCATCTAGCTCTGTGTCATCGGTGATTGCTATATCTAAGTATTCATCCTAATTTACGTTATGCACCTCATGAGAGTTCATACAGTGTCTTGCCTTTTCGATTTTACAACCGAGATATAAGGATTTTCTGTTATGGACATGAAAGTTCATAAAACACCAGGTGAACCTAAATTTTCGCAGTCTCTATGTCCACTTGAAATTGTAAACGTCCAGTTCATGTTGTAGCTTTAATTTCTAGCTTAGTGACGTCCGTGAACTTTGCTATTCTACAGCGTTTGCCATTATAAATGCCATCAATATACATTAGAAACAGAATTGGTCCCAAGACTGATCCCTGCGGCACACCACTTGTTACGTCTAACCATTCTGAGGCTAGATCGCTAATCATTATTTGTACTATAGTACAACACCAAGTGACTGAACCTTCGCAAGCAATCTTTGATGCATAACTTTATTGTATGCTCTCTGATAATCTATAAATGACATTAATAGCTTCAGTTTTATAATTGTTGATTATATATAAAAGCAATTAAGGGGATCAGTCAGACATGAGCAGTGCGTCAAAACCATTTTTCGAGTCGTTAATTAATGCAATTGATGCAGGTTAGTCAGACATGAGCACTGCGTCAAAAAGTATGTTGCGAATCATTCATTAGGTGCTGATCCACAATGATTTATAGTATTACTTCAAGTGATGGTTTTCATAAGCCGACCAAACACGGACGTTATGCTAACTGGGTTTTGATATCGACTTATTGCTTGTCTTTGATGCCAGTTTTATAATGGCAAGTATTCTATCCTATGGAACTTTTTCTTACACTAAGTGACTTCTTTGATAGAGCACTCATGGGCTTCACTATCTCACATTTAGCTTCCTTCACTGTTCTTGAATAAATTTCATCTGGACCTACCGCTTAATTCAGCCCCATTTTATCCTAACTCTAAGAGTGTATCTAGATTATAGATTATAGCATGTTGCAAAATGTTATCATGTCTGGCAATGGAACTGGAGTTGTGTCATCAGTGAATAAAAAAAAAGACCCAATGATTATCTTTGTTACAGCTTCATTATCTTGAAGCAATCGCCGTTTTCCGGTGGTATTGAACCAGCCGACTGGATGATGAGTCTTGCTTCTGACAGAACTATTAAATTCTTTGAGATTTCCTTTATCTTCAGCAATACGGTGCTTTCTACTGAGATGTAGTCTGATATGTACATACTGTACTTTTTCATAGATATTTAAGAATTCATCTCCATCACGTTGATGGAGTGTTATGTTCGGCAGCAAGCAGGTCTTTATTTCGCTTTTCACCACTTTGGCTAATTATGGAGAAATGTCTTCTACTGTGCATTAACACATAAGTTTCTTCTGCTACTTTAACCTTTGAAAGTCTTAGTGAACGTTTTCCAAGTGATGACAATGTCCTTTCCACTTTAAATTTCGTCTCAGCTTATCCTGTTCAAAGTAGTGCAAAGATTATTAGAATGTGCTTTAAGAAAATTACATTTTTTTTTCACAACTCTTCAGTTGACCAACAGAAAAAAGTAAAGTGGAGAGCTATTCTAAAGTAATTAGCCGGCGGTCATTTGTGCCATGCAAGGCGTTTTCATCCAAATCATTTTTAACTAAAATTACGTCTAATGTGCTCACATAGCAAAGTAGGGTTCTGAATGTGCTGTACTAGGCAGCTCTCAAGCAGTCATGTGGAGTCCACGTCTAAAGCTACGGAAAGGGGAGATTCTCCTCCTTACTGTACAAACCGGTTTGTAAAGTATGTACATTGTAATCGCTCTGAGTTCATTACAAGTATCTGCCAACTGGTCATAAGATATATCGTGTACCTGTCTGCGCTTTGACAGAAGCTACATACATGACAAAGAATGGTACATACATGCCGCACGTTAGCGTATGTTATATGCTGCACATCGACGGACCATATAAGTTAGCGGATGCTACATACTGCACATCATCGAATGCTGCATACCTGCGCCTCGACAGACGGAACATCCACACGTCGACACATCACAGGTCGATGGACAAATTGTATACACAGACGATTCATTCCTGTGATAGTGTGTGTGGCGAGCATACCGGTGGTGGCAGATGGGGACAAGTACATGGTATGCGGTGGGGAAGATTCTCATTGGCCGTGGTAGCGAGTGGATATGCCCTGAACTGCTCCCCTCCAACCCTTTAACTCTGCTTTGGTCTAATGCCATTACCCCCTGTCATAAAGAATAGAGCACGTATGTTGTTTTTCTAACTGTATTTATGAAAGTATGATGCACAATAGCTGAAGCCTTTTTCCATTTAGCGTAAGTCTATGTTAGAAGCATCCATGCTACAAAAGGCACACCTCATTCCATGTTGGAAGTCAACAGGCTGAGAGCGACAATGAAATTTAAAGCCAAATGGGAAAGAAAATCAGATTTCTAGAGTTCGTCGCTCAAGGGAAGATACTGCCCCTGAACATTAAAGACAAGTGTGAGGGAGCAGATATTTATTTCAGTGATGTCGAATCATTTGATTTAATGTTCAACAATTAAGTCGCCAAAGTACTGGAAAGAGATGGCTGTACTATCCAACGTCCTCCAGACACCTAATGTCGTAGATTCATCATACTGGAGAGCATCAGATCCTTCAGGATATTGACCCGACTCATATGAAAAATGACAGAATGATATCAGACCTGGGCAAGAGTCTCTTGCGAATTTATTCTCCAGATCAAGCACATACAAAATCCAATTTTACTCGGTAGGTATGGGTAAGCAAGCCTGCCAGTAAGAACTCAAACTATCATCATCAAGTGCTTTGAAAATGAATTATATCAACAAGAGATCCGTGCAAGAAAAAGCAGCCCTGACCAGTCAGTACAGAATCTGGCACCTTCCTGAGAACCAAAGTTACACCTTTAAGTCATGTTAACACCCAACCTAAACCACAGACCTCTACCAGCGTCCCTTGTTTCTAAACCATGCATAATGAGATTACAGTGCACACAAAATGTGGCTCTATGATTCGTCACAAATGAAAAATAACCGTACATGAAAACCTCCGTAGAACAACACGAACGAATATGGATTACATTAGTCAGTTCATATTCAAGAGAAATATCCAAGAAAGTGGAACAGAGAACTGAAGACAACGATGATATAAACTACAGAGAAACCCGAGATCTCGACAACACATTTGGTTCCCTAGGAAACTCGAAACACTTGGAGACGATTCAGTCATTCATTGACATTCAAAAACCAAGTACAATGTGAATACACACACACACACACACACACACACACACACACACACACACACACACACACACACACACACACACACACACACACACACACACACACACACACACACACACACACCTAGACTTCCCGGAGGATCGATATAAGGCACCAAAAAGACTTACTCAGAAAATCCACTACATGTATCAATAGATTCACACCATACATATGTACACTCCTAAATCCTCTCTTCCATTTCATACTAACACTTCCCCCTGTCCCACCTCTTCTTCCCCTCCTCAAACCACCCTATTGGATTAAAGAAGGTCCTCTGGGTACAGTGCATAGAAATAGGAGGGTGACAGATGGCCTTTGTTGGACCCAGGCGCCTGGAAGGCCCTTGTCCCGTCAGAATAGTGGGAACAGTGTTAATAACATTCAGTATGAATGTGCATTTGGAATCACAGCTGATAACATATACAGAAGATATGGACGTTGGTGTCAGTACAAATGAAGTTTAAGATACTTCAAATATCAAATATATGAATAAAGTACATGTGCTTGATACCACACAGGGGAAGTTTAGGGTACATCATCTACAAGGCACATACTATACAAGATCCAAAGTGGTACTGACGGTTACGTAAAAAAAGTTACATGACTCAGGGTTTAGTGTAGGGCATAGCAAATCAGGCGTAAAGCAGAGCCGACAGTTGGAATGCTTGGGGTCATGGTCATCTGTACCTTGTTAACGTGCACAAGTTACCCAGGAATATTCTGGCAATCCTAGTGGTACATACTGAAACAAATCACATCTTTGATAGTGTGTGTGAAGGTCACTTAGCTGGAGGTGGGGGTGGAGGCAAGCACAGAGAGAGTACAGGAGGTTGTTGTACATCGACAGTTATTAAACACATATATCGTAGACAGTGTATATGTGTAGAATGATTGTTTATATATCATTAATCACTGAGGTAAAATGTTTTAATATATTTACTAAAAGTAATCTGTTATTATTCAAATTTTCTTTGCTAATGACTTATGTATATATGTGTGTTTATGTACACATACCATATTCGTCCTCTTTCAATATTTGTAAAGTACAGTCATAGAATATGGTTCATGTACTCTGATATCTTTCCCACGTACTATTATCATTTCTATAGTCAGTCCTTCATGTAATGAAGAACTCAAGAGTTGGGGGAAGTAGACTGGTGGAATACAGTGACTCAGTAAGTATGAGGAACTTTTGTGCTATCATGGAAATCATGAGACAAGGAAACAGAAAATAAGGAATTCTTCAAGATATTGTACCGTCTATCGTGGCGCACTGCTATATCTAACCATTAGCTCCGTCAGCTGCACAGTATTGTTGATTCATATGGTAGTTCTAGAAGGTGTATAATCTTAATGGTGTGACTGGTGAATTTTCAACCATTGTCGGTATGATCTTAACGGTACGAAGAATTCTTATTCCTTCTTTCGTTTCCCGTTAGTCGTCAGTTTCCATGGAGGAGAATTGATTTCCAGGAATAAATTGCCGAGGCATTTTAAATGGAAAACTTTCGGGTTATCTTAGCGAGTATCCCATAACTTATACCAGACTGAACTTTGTATCTTCACCCTTAATAATTCAGCCCCGAGATTCTCAAGCATCAGTGATATATATATATATATATATATATATATATATATATATATATATATATATATATATATATATATATATATATATATAATCAAAATTTACAAGACTGGTGCACGGATTTTCTCCAGTCGCCACGGATGTCTTAGAGAAACTCGGAAGATTCACGATAGTTGAGACGGACCTCGCCAGTCTGACTGGAAATACTTCGTTCAGGACAGGTTTATGATCATCGTCGTCCCTCCGAGTGTATTCCTCGAGATAACTTATCGGCACTGTGGAATCCGGTGGAGATGGAGCATTTGATAAGTCAGGGAGACTGTCTCGTTCACGTAGTCGTAAATTTCCCCAGTCATATCATCTCTTTTTTAACTGTGAATTTGAACATCATTGATATTTAGAAACTGTTGAACGGTATCAATTATAAGACCGTAAGATAGATTTAAAGTTCTTCTTATAAGATGATGTTGGTAAGATACGAGAGTACATGTTGGACTTCATCGATGATATGAGATGGGACGAGACTGGCCACCACCCAGGCGTCACTGGTAATACCACGAGTTGGTTGAGATTGTGATGTATGAGAGGGCGAGGCAGCCAGCGTCCCGAAGTCGTCCAGTTGGTGGGTCCTGATCAAGATGCTGATGGAATCCAAGTATTGCCTGGCCGTCTCGACCACACTAGTTTTCTCCCAGTGGATGCTGTTAACTCGCCTAACACTTGTAGTGATTTGATTCATCTTCCTGTAGATCTATGCACTTTGCTGTCTGTGGTCTTAAGAAAACAATGGACTTTTATTTACCAGTTCTTCGTAATTAACTTTTATGAACTCAGGAATTTTCTCTCTCATGGTTTATCTATATTCATTTCTCTCTTATTCTTTGTTTCTTTATCGGTTTCTCATTTCTTACACCATTCACCTGAAACCACCAAGCTGTTTGTGCTCGCAGCATTAGAGAATAAGTAGCGATAAACTGTTTTCTGGTTTGGTATCACTATTTTGCTGCAATGTTGAAAGAATATACGTGTCAGTCTGTGGGCTGGTGAGTGTGTATCACTGTCCCCACCGGAGCACAGGAAGTAACTGAATGCAAGTTTTCTGATTTCTTAAGGAATCTTAGAACAAAACGAACGTATGTGAATGATGCAGTGAGGCATCATGACACACACACATATCAGAGGGAAGGTAAGCGTTGCCTCAGTACCATAATCTTACTTCCTGTAATGTGTAGGAAAGTCTTTTCTTTATACTTTTTTTTTGACATTTAGAAATGATTCAACTGCTGAATAATATTTGTAAAAATCACTTGCATTGCGTAGCCTTTAGGAGTCTTCAAGCCATCAACGACGAAGGCATCTTGCCCCATCTACAGGTGTGAATTAATCTATTTCGTTTTAATGAAAAAAGTCAGTGAATGTTACAACGCTCCTTTCACAGTACGTGAGACTTGAACTTAAGGAATAATATCTAAATCACATAAAAAAGAATTTAATCATATATACGCCATCATAAGCTGAGGGTCTCAATCTTCTGAAGTATGAACACCACTCCTTTTCAAGAGGAGTTAACAGGACTTCTTCGGTCATGCCTGGGATACGAACTCTTACCACATCCTTTCGTACGTCAGGTGTAGTTCAGTGGAGTAATGAGTCAACCGATGGGTTGGTTGTTATTCTGTGTTCTCATAGCTGGTTTTTAATTAATGTTTCTCTGCTTAAAGACACTGTAGCAGCATCCTGTCAGTATTCTTATATATTATCCTTATTTCACGCTCTCAGTTGTATTACGTGGGAATCCGTTTGTGCCACCTCTTGACCCTCAGTGATTCTACATTATAACCCTTCCTTACCGACCTACCAATATACCTCCACCTTGAACCAGTGAAAGTACTCTAGCTTCCTACACGCCTCATGACATCCTGTTGCTCTTGAAAAATTTCTTCTCACCTTCTTCACATAGCCCCCACACGCCAACCACACTCGTCCTCTGTCTCTCCCTCACTTCAGTACTACATCCAAGTAATTTTGCGCAACTCCAGTGCGTCTCTTCACCTGAATTAAATCTAATATACAACTCAGACGTTCGTTGCGTCACTGATCCCTCCTTGATGCATTGTTCCTTGTGACTTGAAGATAGACTGCAAATGATAACTTCTCAGAGAATTTAGTGTGAATAGGGTTTAGATTTGCAGAACGGGGACACATAAGACAGGTGACTGACTTAAGTATTCTGTCAATGAGCATTTGAATGTCACCAAGTTGAATCAAACTTACGTCAGCGCATATGTCTTACCATATACCAAGATCATAAATGAAACAACCAAAATGATTGTTGTAGTAGTGTACAGACGCACAAAACAACGAGAAAAAAAAAATCCTTCATATGAAGAAATCAAATCTTTGATTGAAAACAAGGCGGGAGATTTGAACGATCCAAGCATTACCTGGAATTTCTTAAAAGGCGAGCACAGCGAGGAAAGACTAATCAATTTAATAGAAGATTGCTTTTTAAATCAGATAATTCATGACCCAATGTGAGATAACAATATATCAGACTTAATGCTATCTGCAAATTGAGATCGAATTAGATTTTGTGAGGTCGGTGAAAAGTTAGGTAAGAATGATCGCAATATGTATTAGACTCATTGTAAATTTTCGCTTTGATTATAGAGATAACAGCTTGATGATATCAACCTTTGAATTGGTTAACTTGCATGAGTCTGGATATTAGTTAAGTAACCTGGATGAAGGTTTTAGACGTCGATATAATTGAAGAGATGTGGTATAAATTTAAGACGCAATACTTCTCCTTGAGAGAGATATTGTTCACAGAAAGAAAAAGAGAATGAAAAACACATAGCAGGTTGGATGACCAAATGAATTAACGATCTAGTTAGGCATTAAAGAAATGCGTGCGGAAACTAAAGAAAGCGGAAAGCCACAATATCGTGGGAACTATATACAGATCATAAAGAGAATGATACAGGAGGAGGATTAGAGAAGTTAAAGAGAATCAGAGCAGAAAATTTTCCACAGTATGAAGAACCTAAAGCTTGTTGTGATACGTAAGAAGAAAGTATGAAAGATACCTTATGACCAGTTTTATAGGGACAATTGTGCCTCAGCAAACCTGCTAAACGGGTGATTCGATTCAGTGTTCAGTGTAAAATCTTTCAGATGTATATGAAAACGTATTTCCATGACAGAAAAAAAAAAACATCTCGAACAAGCAGTATTTCCGATCTTTTGATATTGAAACAATTCTCTTAAGGGAATAAGAATCTTAAATGACTTGAACTCGCGAATATAATACTAATCTACACACACACACACACACACACACACACACTGGCGTGCGCGCCATCCAAGCCATGTACTGTTTATCAACCAGCCGTGAGGGGAGGAAGAACATCTGGGTTGGATGCAGGCTGATTGCCACGCCTAGGATTCGAACCAGTGTGGGCATTGACCCCTGACGGGCCTGTGATGACTCACGCTCAGTGAAGCTAACCACTAAACCACGGAGGCCCATATGTGTGTTTGTGTGTGTGTGTGTGTGTGTGTGTGTGTGTGTGTGTGTGTGTGTGTGTGTGTGTGTGTGTGTTAGTTGTGTGTTTCGAGGAGGGTTTTACACTCGTGATGCCCCACCCCTTAATCTTGTCTTACTACGTGCTCTGTCTTTACTGCTGTGTGTGTATATAAATACCCCAGCCTAAGCCTACAGGAGAGACCTAATCTGTCCCTATAGAAGGTATCACTGATATTTAGATATGTTTGCCGTACCTCTCCAACTAGCTCCTTCAGTATCAGATGCTCCGTCCTGCACCTCACCTGGTCATGACGTCCCTCGCACTGCTATCCTCTCCAGCTCTTGCATTCACGTCACTCATCGCACCAGACATCTCAACCTCCCTTATTGCGTTTCACACGTCAGCAAGACTAATCCCGGAGCTTCTGTTGCTGGATACCCCACTATCAACTCCGCCTTAATTAAACCCATCTTCAGCATGAGCCACAGTAACTCAGTGCTGATTGATTTATGCCCTTAGTTGCTCTGCCTTAATCTGCCCTCTACACACACACACACACACACACACCACACACACACCACACACACACACACACACACACACACACACACACACACACACACACACACACACACACACACACACACACACACAAACACACTGTATGAAGGAATGTGAATAAGCATTTATTCTCCAAAAAGGTTGTGGACGTGAAGAATAAGATAAGCGAATTGAAAGTCAATCTAGTTGCTATTAGCAAATCTAACGAGAAAGATCATACGACAAGAAAACGTTAATGAGCGATGGGCCCCACAAGTGTAGAGATCCTTCCCCTTCTCATAGTAAGGGTAATAACGAAAGGCGATAACAAACAGGTAATAAAGCACACCTTCCTTCGCTCCGTCTCTCTGCTTTTTGTCAGTCCTCCAGCACACTACCCAATTATCACCTTTCTCTCGCTCGTCTGGTCATTTCCCTTTAACCTCATTAAGATCTCTTCTCTCCTGATCACGCTTATTAAACACTTACCAAAGTTTATCCTCTTTGTGCCTTGCTTCATTCACACCCTTCACTGTTTGGAAAAGCTTCACTAAGACTTTCAAAAGAGAGGGAATACATGTGCGAATACGTAGTAGACGGTCTTTTTCCGAAATGAAACCCAAATGATTGAAAGGTGAAATAAAGAGGTGATTACTGTTTAAGAAACTAGCATATGAAACACTCAAAAAGACTAATAACTAACATGATAAAGTAAATCTCATGAATCTGACCATAGAAACTAAGAGACTAACACGTCATGCCTCGTTTGTTAAATTTTCGTTACGATAACATTTAACCCTGTTACCGATAACATCTTTGTCCCAGTCAGGTTTTTAGGATTTTAAGGTCCTTCAAACATAAAATCAACTCAAAGTGTCTATTCGAATCTATTTATTACCTAAGGGCATACAGTATGTCTACTGAGCAAACACTGTTTTTTGATGTCTTTTGACGAACCACATACACTCTACACCTCCGTCGGTCTGATTGCCTCAGGTGACCCTTATCAGAGCCAGGGTTACCACGTAAAGGGAAACTTTGGGCACTCGATCATGATAGCACATCATCATCATCATCATCATATCAACATCAGCCTCGGTGTTTGTATATGAATGATACACACGCGTTCCTAGATACACAAACATGCAGACACGTGTGTGTGTGTGTGTGTGTGTGTGTGTGTGTGTGTGTGTGTGTGTGTAAGTGTGTGTGTCTGTAAATGTACAGTTTCATCTAAAAGCGAACCATAGAATAACTAGTTCTTATCAGTTTGAGTTCAGCTACGTTAATATATGGGAAACGGAAGAAATATAACTATTTCCCCCGACACGAGGGAATGTTGTTTTCATAGATTTCATTTTCTTCTCTCCCATCAGGGAAGAGAAGAGTCAGAAAAACTTCAGTCATTCCCTGGAATGTATGAGAAGTACACGAGAGCCCAGCAGAGCTTCGGCTCGTGTATAGTTAGAAAACTGTGGATCCTCAGACCTTCATCATGGAGCTGGCAGATGTACAATGTGTGTGCACCTTAGCTGAAAAATATAAATTGTGTCAACCCATTCCTGCAAACTATTTATCCAGTACTGATTTCTGAATACAACAAATATATTTTCAGTAAAAAATATAAAAGCCGTGCACATACTTGTGTAACTCACAATAACTTTACATAAATTGGGTAACCAATTCGAAGCAGCAGTACCTGCAGCACCAGTGCGTCGTATGAATACTGGACGTCTCCTCAATTATTCTGTGATGGCGGCGAGGTGGCTCGTCTGACCCAGTGAGCCATTGTTACATATTCACACGAAATGAAATATCTGCATAACATGAACTTCTGTAAATGCTTTAGCGTAATACTATGAAGAATGGTAGATCTTCAATCTTATCAATGATATCCACTGATAATTAAACAAAAGAATATAGTGAGAACGTTATAAAGAGCTTCGTCACTTCAAGAAACGTCGCATGGAGAGGTCCTCACTTGGGTACAGGACTACCGATCTAACAGACGTCTTCCCAACAACTGGTTAAGATCTACGGTAAAAATGTTAACTACAAGAAAAAATGAATTCGTGTCAACCTCATGTAACACAGGTAATATTCTTAAGTGAACGTCCCATTCCAAACAATATCAAAAACAGCTGCGGCTTTTGGAAATTAGAATAATTATCCTTAGTTCTGTCATGTGGAAAAAGCTAATCATCTGATGGATGTCAACAGACAACTCTTGCCAAAGATGACAGCGTGGGAAACGCTCGTCCTCGTTTTGCTTTCTAGTCCAGCGATCTGTTAGTATTCACACACATAAATGTATTGCCGAAATAATCACTTTTTCTGAAGCTCTGTTACCACACATTTTTGTAATAAAGAAATGGAGTCGGTACTCTAGCGTTCATCACTGTAGTGGTGAATTTTATTATGTTTATTGTAGACATTACTGGTAAAGTAAACAATGTCATGATTGTTATTAGATAGCGTTGTCTTGTTGGGTGTTTACTGTTTACAGTTAGTAGACCGTAGTTCTGTTTATCAAGGGTAAGGACTAGCTGGCACCCTCGCCTGGGCCATACGCCGAACTGTCCTTTGACAGGCTCTAACCCTCTACTGCCTGTCATGTCAATATTTTATTTATTTTTTGTCATGTTGCCTCTGTGTGTGTATGTGTGTGTGTGTGTGTGTGTGTGTGTGTTGTTTGAACCGGGCTATTGGCAATTAGATTGCCAATAGTCCCGACTAGTCTTGCTTGTTTGATTTTACAAAATAATTTCTGTATTTTCCCATTCTTTATAATATTTCACAATGAAGGCTTTGTTTAACATTATGGAATCTATGTACAACGTATTGGAAGTAGACACACAATATCTCTACCTTATCATCATAACGCAGGTCAACTTACAAACACTCCTTACATCCATGATAAAAAGACCTCCCACAACTTCTAAAAGCTTTTGTTTCCCACAATATATTCTTAAATCCTTCTACAAGGCATACCTATTAAACCTATCATATGCTTTCTCCAGATCCATAAATGCCATGTACAGTTTCTTCTGATTCTCTAACCATTTCTCACACACATTTTCCAAAACAAACACCTGATCTACACATCCTGTACCACTTCTAAAACTCATAATGTTTCTCACAAGTCTGATGCTCGGTACATGCCTTCAACCTCCCTCTCAATCACTACTTTTTCCCATACAATTTACCATATACATTCAACAAGCTTACACCAAGCACAGCCTCGGCCACACCTATTATGTTCTGCAGCAACATCGTGGGTAAGGAACATTCCCTAAGTCGTACCTTCGCAGACCCGTGTAAGAGTCTTCCTCCTTTCGTGACAGGGGTTTTTGGGGATGCCCAGGCCCAGAGGGAAGGAAAATGGGCAATGGGAGGAGAGGGTGACAGAAAGTGTTTGAGATAATCATGGTAATGTCATGGACATTACTGCGTCCTTTATGTGCCGCACTGGTATTCTTAGGCAGTTACCGAGGACGAGAAATTTACGGAATGAATTGTCAAGTCTATGAAGCAAAGTAAAGAATAACATGTAGTTGCATGGAGAGTGAATATTACATGTAACGCTGAATAAGTTCCTGTGTTCACTCTTATGTATCTTTGATATTAAAGCAGTAATGCTATTTTCATCGTCACATGATCAAAATGTGAATACCGTTGGTAAATATACGGGATGGCATATGGTCGCTTTGGTACTTGTCATTAAAGCGTTTGGGAATGCATTATACTATGGTACATACCGGGGCCTTTTTTCACACGTGTTCGATATTTCTCGCACGAGAGAGAGGTAGCATCCAGATCAGATGAGTGAGCCTTAGAATGTAAAACTCTCTGCCTGGCTCCTTCCGTTCTATCTTTTAGAAAGTATACATAAAGGCAGGATCTCCAACCCCTACACCCGCCCCTCTTTGACGCCCTCCATAACACGCAGGATATACGCGGGCAGCATTCTTCCAGGTCAGGTTTGAAACTTTTTCCTGGGCTGTTGCTGTCTACATTCTTCTAGCATAGAGGGTGTAACAAGACGGTTCTGGGCAGCATTTTAGCACTCCAAAATCTGCACAGTTACTCTAGAACACCTAACTGTTTCACTAGAAAAATAATGATATTAACAGACATAATTCACTGTAGGGAAGGTTCCTTAGTTAATGCCTTCCAAAACACTGAAATTCAGATACATTTCCTTAAAGCCTTTTCAGATATAATTGCACCAGTTTCTAGGAAACCTGACCATTAACAACGCAAGTGAAAGAAATGAACATACAATGCAGTGTAATCAAATGGAATGCTAGGCATTCGTAGGAACTGTTGTCAAATGCGTATTACATACAACATTCCTAACATCAAGGACAAAGAATTCGAAAGTACATTTTAAATGACAGGAAGAAAGAATTAAGTGATATAATTCTACTTTCACTTAATCTGAATAACACCCGACCTTTAGTATTACTACAAACGAGGAGGCAGACCATAAGTTTTGCTTACAATAATAAACAATTACAGCCGTCTGACTGTAGTAAGATTTAAGAGTACTTAGAACTGGATTTATGTTTCCCTTAATGGTGAGGTTTAAATGCAGCCACTCAATTAACACGGCACAATTACAGGGAAGATCTACTGTTACCAGTATAGAAGATAAGAATGCACTTTAATTGCATCAACGAGTTGGAAACAAAGATATGACTATATCTTCATTCTCCCTGAGTCTAATTCGCACACCAAAGCGACCTAAACACCCTACATCTGCCACTCTATCATCTAACACATTTAAGAAACCTTCAAAATACTCACTCCATCGCCTTCTCACTTCATCACTACCTGTTATCATATCCCCTCTTGCCCCCTTCACTGATGTTTCCATTTGTTCTCTTGTCTTATGCACGTTATTTACCTCCTTTCAAGACATCTATATATTCACCCTAAAGTTTAATGATACTCTCTCACCCAACTCTCATTTGCCCTCTTTTTCAACCCATGCACCTTCCTCTTGACCTCCTGCCGCTTCCTTTTATACATCTTCCAATGATTTACACTCTATTCTTGTAAGTATCGTCCAAACTCCTCTCTTTTTTCTTTCACTAACAATTTTGCTTCTTCATCCCTCCACTCACTACCCTTTCTAACCTGCCCACCTCCCACCTCTTTCATGCCGCATGCATCTTTTGCACAAGCCATCACTGCTTCCCTAAATACATCCCTTTCCTCATTCACTCCCCTCACATCATTTGCTTTCACCTTTTGCCATTCTGCACTCAATCTCTCCTGCTACTTCCTCTCACAAGTCTCCTTTCCAAGCTCACTTACTCTCACCATTGTGTTCTCCCTAATATTCTTTCTTTTTTAAACCTCTACAACTCTTCACATTCGCCTCCATAAGATAGTTTTCAGGCATCCCACTAGCTACCCCTCTCAGCACATTAACAATCGAAAGTTTCTCTTTTACACGCCTATCAATTAACACGTAATCTAATCATGCCCTATGACCATCTCTCTTAATTACATACGTATGCTTATTTATATCTCTCTTTTTAAGCTATGTATTCCCAATCACCATTCATTTCTAAGCACACAAATCCACAGGCTTTTCACCATTTCCATTCACAACACTAAATGCCCTATTTACACCAATTACACACCTAACTGCCACATTACTCGCCCTAGCATTCAAATCACCTATCACTAATAACTGGTTCCGTGCTCTCACTCAGCTGCCTTTAAAACTCATGATCTTTCTTCTCATTTCCTGGTGCAAAAGCGCCAATAATCACCCATTTCTTTACATCCACTTTCAGTTTTACTACAGCAATCTAGAATTTATTTTCCCACACTGTCACACACTCCCACAATTTCTGCTTCAGGAGTAGTGCTACCCCTTCCTTAGCTCTTGGCCTCTCACCAACCCCTGACTTTACTCCCAAGACTTTTCCAAACCAATTTCTCCGATACCCTTGAGCTTCGTTTTACTCAGAGCCAGAACATCCAGGTTTCTTTCTTGAAACATACTACCTATATCTCCTACTTCTCATCATGATTACATCCACAGACATTTTGACAGCCCAATCTGAGCTTTCGAGGAGGATGAGCAATTCCCACTTGACTACTTACTTGTTTTACCCTTTTAGAAATTGAACTACAAGGAGGGGAGGGTTTCCAGCCCCCGCTCCAACCCTCCCTCCAGCCCCTTTTAGTTGCCTTTTACGACACGCGGGGAATACGTGCGGAAGATGAAATCCGGTAAGGCGGCTGGTTGGCATGCTATTACAGTTGAATTTATGAAGAAAAGGGGTGACTGTGCTGTTGATTGGTTGGTAAGGATATTCATGTATGTATGGATCATGATGAAGTGCTTGATGATTGGTGGAATGCATACATAGTGCCATTGTACAAAGGCAAAAGAGATAAAGGTGAGTGTTCAAACTACAGAGACATAAGTTTGTTGAGTATTCCTGGGAAATTGTTTGGGAGAGTAGTGACTGGGAGGGTAAAGGCATGTACAGAGCATCAGATTGGGGAGGAGCAGTGCGGTTTCAGAGTTAGTAAAGGATGTGTGGATCAGGTGTTTGATTTGAACAATGTGTGTGAAAAATACTGAGAAAAAAAGATGGATCTGTATGTAGCGTTTATGGAGCTGGAGAAGGTATATGATAAGAGTTGATAGAGATGCTTTTTAGAAGGTCTTAAGAGTATATGGTGCAAGAGGAAAGCTGCTAGAAGCAGTGAAAAGTTTTTTCAAGAATGTAATGCATGTTTACGAGTAGGAAGAGAGAAGAGTGATTGGTCCCCATTGAAAGTCGGTCTGTGGCAGTGGTATGTGATATCCCCATTGCTGTTTAATTTTTTTTATGGATGTGGTGGTTATGGAGGTAAATGCAAGAGCTTTAGAGAGAGGGGCAAGTATGTGTTATGTTGGGGATGAGGGGGGGCCTGGAAAGTGAGTCTGTTGTTATTCGCCGATGATAAAGCACTAGTGACTGATTCGACTCAGAAGCTGTAGAAGTTAATGACTGTGTTTGTAAAAGGTGTGTGAAAGGAGGAATTTGAGAGTAAATGTGAATCAGAGCAAGGTTATTAGGTTCAGCAGGGTTGAGGGACAAGTTAGTTGGGATGTAAGTTTGAATGGAGAAAAACTGGAGGAAGTGAAGCGTTTTAGATATCTGACAGTAGATTTAGCAGAGAATGTAATCATGGGAGTGTAGGTGAGTCATAGGGTAGGGGAAGGGGCGAAGGTTTTGGGAGCGATGAAGAATGTGTGGAAGGAGAGAGCGTTACCTCGAAGAGCATAAATGGGTATGTTTGGAGGAATAGTGGTTCCAACAATATTATAAGGTTGCGAGGCAAGGGCTATAGATAGGGGTGTATGGAGGAAGGTGGATGTGTTGGAAATGGAATGTTTGAGGACAATATGTGGTTTGAGGTTGCTCGATCGAGTAAGAAATGAAAAAGTAAGAAAGATGTGGGGAAATAAAAGTTTGTAGCTGAGAGAGCAGAAGAGGGTGTGTTGAAATAGTTTGGACATATGGAGGGAATGAGTGAAGAAAGATTGACAAAGAGGATATATGTGTCAGAGGTGGGGGAAACAGGGAGAAGCGGAAAACCTGATAGGAGGTGGAAGGATGGAATGAAAAAGATCTTCAGCGATCGGGTCCTGAACATACAGGAGGGTAGGCGTGCTATCAGTGGAGTGAAGCAGCGCACGTGAAACGTCCGAGATAGACCGAGAAACGGTCTTGGGAAAGTGAACGTGCATTACACACAACGTCAGAGACTGAGTGTGAAGGAATATGACTTTTTTTGTCTGATTTTGTGGCGCTACTTCTTTGATGCACGGGTTGGCGATACTGTTTCTTCTAGGGCGAGAAGTCACAGAAATGGATGAAGGCAAACGAGTATGAATATATACATATGTATATATGCATATGACTGTGTGTGTATGTATACATATATATATTGCATATTCTGATATATGTATATATATATATATATATATATATATATATATATATATATATATATATATATATATATATATATATATATATTTATATTATTTTGTTATTTTTTTTTGTCGCTGTCTCCCGCGTTAGCGAGGTAGCGCAAGGAAACAGAAGAAAGAATGGCCCAACCCGCCCACATACACA